>NW_019955629.1:0-1353 GCF_002910315.2 Salvelinus sp. IW2-2015
CCCCACCTCTTTAAGGAATACCTAGGATAAAGTAATCCTCCTAACCCCACCCCTCCCCCTTTAAAAGAGTTAGATGTACTATTGTAAAGTGGTTGTTCCACTGGATTTCATAAGGTGAATGCACCAATTTGTAAGTCGCTCTGGATAAGAGCGTCTGCTAAATGACTTAAATGTAAATGTAAATGTCCTCATCAGCTGGTACTGAAGGTTCCAGAACAGATGAAATGGGAGTATCTTTGGTACCAGTGTTCTAGACTAGAGCTCTCCCTACTGACATCTCAACATTACTGCAGCTTCCAGGCTTCATATGTCCCTACTAGTCCGATGAAAATATACAAAATTAAAGGTAGAAAATGTCAAAAATATATATAGAATAAACCAGGCTTACCACGTAAAAATACTGTGTTATTGGGACTTATGTTGAACTGGTGTTTGAATTGAGTGAACTGGTGATCTCAGCTAGCTTGTTAGCTACATGAAGAGGCTGTTATTCAGTGATAAACAAGTATTTCTGTGCATCACACAGCTACTCTGAATCTACTGGATTGTGAACAATACGATATGCTGCCGCTGAATTACAGCAAAATCCCATAGTTAACTAGTGAGCTAGCTAGTTAGCTAACTTTTATCTATCAACGTTAACTAGCTAGAAACAACAGACAACAGTGAGCTGTCATTATGCCAAGGCCAAGGCAAGCTGCTCTGAGTTTTCAGTGTGTTCTTGTGTGAAAGAGATGTGTTCAGCTCACTGATCTTCAGAACAACGGACCCAAAGTGAACCCTGACATGCATATAACTAAATCTGTCTGTCTGTCTGGGATTATTATGTCCTACTGTATCTGCATGATGCGTGTTTTTTGAAAATGACATTGAATAATCTTTCATGTAATTGTTTATTGCTGCTTCGTTATTGTTATTTTATTGTGTAATTCATTTTTTTAGCATTTTTATAATTTCAAAAATCTCATATTTTCTTACATAAAAACAACTGCACTGCATTGTTGGTTTAAGGGCTTGTCAGTGACCATTTCACAGTAAGGTTGTATTCAGCGCATGTGACAAGTACAATTTGATGTGATTTGTGTGTTTAGTTGCTGGACATTGCTCCCTCTGACACTGGGTTTCTGAACCTCTAAAAGTCTGAGCCGTTTGGGGGGTTCTACTAGCTGACATATGGAATTGTTTTAAGTTCTAATTTGATTTTGAATTATAGTATCCCTTTAGGTAAAAACATTAAATACATAAAAATGATTTGATAAAATATTGAATTTGGCCTTTACTGCTATAGACAATACAAACGCATTGAACAACACATTCATAAATGGTTAAAAAAAAGAGTGAAAAAATGTATCA
>NW_019955630.1:0-1353 GCF_002910315.2 Salvelinus sp. IW2-2015
AACAGAATTCCGGCAGGAGTTTTTATTCAATTAATGGTTTTCAGTATATTTATGTAAAGCCGTCGCATTAAAGTTGGTGCACCTTTCATTAGAATGTTGTCGACAGACTCACTACAATACATGGAGAAAAGGATTCAGAATATTAGGGATCAATGACAGGAAGTGATCTAAATATATGCATATTCGTCACCGGTTCAGCACCAACTGGTAGATTTTGAAATACTCTGATCTTGTAGATTGTTTAGGCAAATTATTGGGTTAGGAAAGTATGGAGATCCTTTACGCATTAAATATATTAACGAATAAAACATACAATGAGTATCCTGGAAGTTGCCATATTCAAGTTCAATCCATGAAATATTGGAAAAACTAAGAAACTGTACAATAGGTGTTAAACAGTAGTCCTGTAAATATACCCTGATCCTCACTAATCATGGAACTGTAATAGGGGTTAAACAGTAGTCCTGTAAATATACCCTGATCCTCACTGATCCTCACTAATCATGGACCTATATGACAACAGTCCAGTCGCCAGGCTCCAGGCTCCAGGTGGTGAAACAAGGATTCCTAGATCTCAGATATAAAGTATAGTAAGGTGAGAGAGAGAGAGAGACAACAAAAACGGGTCAAAACTCCTGCAGCTCTGTCGCACAATGTATATAGTCAACGATAGGCTTCGAGGGGACTGTTACGGTAGGAACATCTGCTTTCAGAAATTATTCAGACCCCTTGACTTTTTCCACATTTTGTTACGTTACCTTACTCTGAAATGGATTACATCTTTTTTTCCCCTCATCAATCTACACACACTACCTCATAACGACAAAGCAAGAACAGGCTTTTAGACATTTTTTGAAAAGTTATTACAAATTAAAAAACAAAAATACCATGATTTTTAAAGGCACCCATAAGGTCCCACAGTTGACAGCGCATGTCCGAGCAAAAACCAAGCCATGAGGTCGAAGGAATTGTCCGTACAGCTCCAAGAAAGGATTGTGTCGAGGCACAGATCTGGGGAAGGGTACCAAGAAAATCCTGCAGCATTGAAAGAGGAAGAGAAAAAGAGAAAAAACACACTTTTATATTGAGTTGCACCCTGCCTTTTGCCCTCAGAACAGCCTCAATTCTTCAGGGCATGGACTCTGCAAGGTGTGGAAATCATTCCACAGGGATGCTGGCCCATGTTGACTCCAATGCTTCCTGCAGTTGTGTCAAGTTGGCTGGATGTTATTGTGTTGTGTTTTGTCCATTCACCCTCTGAATGGCACACATACACAATCCATTTCTCAATTTTCTCAAGGCTTAAAAAATCCGTATTTAACCTGTCTCCTCCCCTTCATCTACACTGATTGA
>NW_019955631.1:0-1353 GCF_002910315.2 Salvelinus sp. IW2-2015
TAACCTGTTTGGAACATAGATGCGGTAAAGAAGTCAATRGAACTCGAGCAAAACAATAGAATTGCCATGGAAATGTGTGGGGGAAAAGGCCATGGGGGAATAATCCTGAATCTCTTCATTGCCCCCCAGCAAAATTAGTCTACGTTTAGACTATTGTTTATATGTGTATGTCACACTATATCGAGGTACAAATCAGAGTATAACGCTTGTATGTCAACCCCAACCAGCAAATGTTCATTTCATATTCACCAATCAACTGCATTACAGTTAAAAATGATTGACTACCACCACCGATGTCTGTATGCTAGCTATGCTAACCAGCTTATACTAACTGGAGTTAGCATCTGGAAGTCACTTCTCAACTTTTAAATGTTACCTGCGAAAACAGTCAAATATATCCAAATCGGACTTAAGTAACCACATTGTGAGCCTGTTACAATACATATAGTGCATTCGGGAAGTATTCGTACCCCTTGACTATTTTCCAAATTTTGTTACTTTACAGCCTTATTCTAAAATGTATTAAATACTTTCCCCCCCCCCCCTCAATCTACACACAATAACCAATAATGTCAAAGGGAAAAGTTTAGGAATTTTTGCAAATGTATTTAAAAAAAGATGCATACCTTATTTATATAAGTATTCAGACCCGTTGCTATGAGACTCAAAATTGAGCTCAGGTGCATCCTGTTTCCATTGAGATGTTTCTACAACTTGATTGGAGTCCACCTGTGGTAAATTCAGTTGATTGGACATGATTAGGAAGGGCACACAACGGTCTATATAAGGTCCCGCAGTTGGCCGTTCATGTCAGAGCAAAAACCAAGCCATGAGGTTGAAGGAATTGTCCGTAGAGCTCGGAGGCAGGATTGTGTCAAGGCACAGATCTGAGGAAGGAACCAAAACATTTCTGCAGCATTGAAGGTCCCCAAGGACACAGTGGCCTCCATTCTGAAATGGAAGAAGTTTGGAACCACCAAGACTATTCCATTTCAGAATAAGGCTGTAATGTAAAAATGTGTGTGTGTGTGGGGGGGGGGTACATCCTGTAGAAAACACAAACAGCTCTGCACTGCTTTGCGAAGCGCAAGAAGTATGAATTCCCTGACTTCTACTGAGGCCTTATCACCATAAATGCTGCATGGCCAATGCAGATGTCGGATTGACCATGCAGCGCCCAGATGCACAATGCCCTTCTCTCTCCAGAATGCGCTCTCTCCTGCCAATTTGTGCACATTCATTGTTTCATAACTTCATTGTGTGAATTGTTTGCATTTGATATCACTTTCCCATTACATATCACCAGTAGTACATTCTAACGTTAATTCCTGTAATTTCTAATCTACAATGTTT
>NW_019955632.1:0-1353 GCF_002910315.2 Salvelinus sp. IW2-2015
GCAGTGCTGTTGGAGTCAGGGCCTCTACTTCTACCACAGACAGCAGTGTTGTTGGAGTCAGGGCCTCTACTTCTACCACAGACAGCAGTGTTGTTTGTGTCTGTGCCTCTACTTCTACCACAGACAGCAGTGTTGTTTGTGTCTGGGCCTTTACTTCTACCTATCATCCTCTTCAGCAGTCTGGGTCTCCTGCCGAGTCAGTAGAATAATGTCACGCTGTTCAGATACGAAGTTTGCTTTGAATTATTAACTTATTTTCATCAAAATAAAGCCAAATGAAACCTGACGATTTATGACATACAGTAGATCTTGGCCTTGATCATAATATACAGTTGAAGTCGGAAGTTTACATACACTTAGGTTGGAGTCATTAAAACTCGTTTTTCAACCACTCCACAAATATCTTGTTAACAAACTATAGTTTTGGCAAGTCGGTTTCTAGGACATCTACTTTGTGCATGACACAAGTAATCTTTGCAACAATTGTTTACAGACAGATTATTTAACTTATAATTCACTGTTTCACAATTCCAGTGAGGAAGTTTACATACACTCAGTTTACTGTGCCTTTAAACAGCTTGGAAAATTCCAGAAAATTATGTCATGGCTTTAGAAGCTTCTGATAGGCTAATTGACATCATTTGAGTCAATTGGAGGTGTACCGGTGGATGTATTTCAAGGCCTACCTTCAAACTCAGTGCCTCTTTGCTTGACATCATGGGAAAATCAAAAGAAATCAGCCAAGGCCTCAGAAAAAAATTGTAGACCACCACAAGTCTGGTTCATCCTTGGGAGCGATTTCCAAACGCCTGAAAGTACCACGTTCATCTGAACAAACAATAGTGCGCAAGTATAAACACCATGGGACCACACAGCCTTCATACCGCTCAGGAAGGAGACGCGTTCTGTCTCCTAGAGATGAACGTACTTTGGTGCGAAAAGTGCAAATCTCAGAACAACAGCAAAGGACCTTGTGAAGATGCTGGAGGAAACAGGTACAAAAGTATCTATATCCAAAGTAAAACAAGTCCTATATCGACATAACCTGAAAGGCCGCTCAGTAAGGAAGAAGCCACTGCTCCAAAACCACCATAAAAAAAGCCAGACTATGGTTTGCAACTGCACATGGGGACAAAGATCGTACTTTTTGGAGAAATGTTCTCTGGTCTGATGAAACAAAAATAGAACTGTTTGGCCATAATGACCATCGTTATGTTTGGAGGAAAAAGGGGGAGGCTTGCAAGCCAAAGTACACCATCCCAACCGTGAATCACGGGGGTGGCAGCATCATGTTGTGGGGGTGCTTTGCTGCAGGAGGGACTGGTGCACTTCACAAAATAGATGGCATCATGA
>NW_019955633.1:0-1352 GCF_002910315.2 Salvelinus sp. IW2-2015
AACGTGCACGAGAGGCAGCCCCAGACTTTTTTGGGGGGGGAGGCACACGGGGAGATTGGCGGAGTCAGGTAGGAGACCTGGGACCTGTGCTTACCGTGGCGAGAGAGTGACCGGACAGGCACCGTGTTATGCGTTGAAGCGCACGGTGTCCCCAGTGCGCACGCATAGCCCGGTGCGCTACATCGCAGCTCCTCGCATCGGCCGGGCTAGAGTGGGCTTTGAACCAGGAGGGATGATGCCGGCTCAGCGCATCTGGTCTCCAGTGCGTCTCCTCGGCCCGGGTTATACTGCACCAGCCCTACGCACGGTGTCCCCGGTTCGCAAGCACAGCCCAGTGCGGCCTGTTCTAACTCCCCGCACTTGCCGGGCTACAGGGGGTATCCAGCCAGGATGAGTTGTGCAGGCTTGTTGCTCGAGACCTCCAGTGCGCCTCCACGGCCCGGTGCATCCGGTGCCTCGGCCAAGGACGAGGCCTCCTGCATGTCTCCCCAGCCTGGTGAGTTCTGTGCCTGTGCTAAGCCCTAACCCTCCTGCATGTCTCCCCAGCCTGGTGAGTCCTGTGCCTTCTCCCAGAGCCAGGCTCCTGTGTGTCTTTCCATTCCAGTGATGATCCATGGCACGAAGCCTCCAGTGATGATCCATGGCACGAAGCCTCCAGTGATGATCCATGGCACGAAGCCTCCAGTGAGGATCCATTGCACAAAGCCTCCAGTGAGGATCCATGGCACAAAGCCTCCAGTTAGGATCCATGGCACGAAACCTCCAGTGAGGAGTTATGGCACGAGGCCTCCAACAAAGGCCGTTAGTCCGGAGCCTCCAGCGACGCCCTCTAGTCCGGTACCTCCAGCGACGCCCTCTAGTCCGGAGCCTCCAGCGACGCCCTCTAGTCCGGAGCCGCCAGTCTCCCTCCTGTCCGGAGCCGCCAGAGTCTCCCTCCTGTCCGGAGCCGCCAGAGTCTCCTTCCTGTCCGGAGCCGCCAGAGTCTCCCTCCTGTCCGGAGCAGCCAGAGTCTCCCTCCGGTCCGGAGGGTCCCCGGTCCGGGGTCGGCGGCGGGGGTCCCCGCTCTAGAGGCGCCACCTAAGTGGGCCAAGCCAGAGGTGGAGCGGGGTCTACGTCCCGCACCAGAGCCACCACCGCGGTGAAATGCCCACCCAGACCCTCCCCTATAGGTTCAGGTTTTGCGGCCGGAGTCCGCACCTTTGGGAGGGGGGGTACTGTCACGCCCTGACCTTACAGTTCCTTTTTATGTCTCTATTTTGGTTGGTCAGGGCGTGAGTTGGGGTGGGCATTCTATGTTTTGTTCTGTGTGTTGTATTTCTATGTGTTTGGCCTGGTATGGTTCCCAATCAGAG
>NW_019955634.1:0-1352 GCF_002910315.2 Salvelinus sp. IW2-2015
TTAGGTCAGCGCCTGGCCACAGAAAACCATGCAGCCATTTTCCAGCCAAGGAGAGGTGTCACAAAAGTCAGAAATAGTGTTAAAATGAATCACTTACCTTTGATGATCTTCATCAGATGGCACTCCCAGGTCTCCATGTTAGACAATAAATGTTTGTTTTGTTCGATAAAGTTCATCTTTATGTCCAAATACCTCCTTTTTATTCACGCGTTTAGTCCTGTAATCCAAATGCACAATGCACGGGCACTAAGTCCAGACGAAAAGTCAAAATAGTTCCATTACAGTTCGTAGAAACATGTCAAACGATGTATAGAATCAATCTTAAGGATGTTTTTATCAAATCTTCAATAATATTCCAACCGAACAATTCCTTTGTCTTTAGAAATGAAAGGGAACGGAGGTCGTGCTTACGGCCGCACGCCTGTCTAAACTAAAGGCTTTCAACAAGACCACTGGTTCAAACTAGAGGTCAACCGATTATGATTTTTCAACGCCGATACCGATTATTGGAGAACCAAAAAAGCCGATACCGATTTAAAATCGGTCGATTTATTACATTTATTTGTAATAATGACAATTACAACAATACTGAATGAACACTTATTTTAACACATCAATAAAATCAATTTAGCTTCAAATATTTAGCTTCAATTTGGCTTAAATAATGCATAAACATAGTTTTGGAGAAAGTAAAAGTGCAATATGTGCCATGTAAAAAAGCTAACGTTGAAGTTCCTTGCTCAGAACATGAGAACATATGAAAGCTGGTGGTTCCATTGAACATGAGTCTTCAATATTCCAAGGTAATAAGTTTTATGTTGTAGTTATTATAGGAATTATAGGACTATTTCTCTCAACACGATTTGTATTTCATATACCTTTGACTATTGGATGTTCTTATAGGCACTTTAGTATTGCCAGTGTAACAGTATAGCTTCCGTCCCTCTCGTCGCTCCTACCTGGGCTCGAACCAGGAACACATCGACAACAGCCACCCTCGAAGCAGCGTTACCCATGCAGAGCAAGGGGAACAACTACTCCAAGTCTCAGAGCGAGTGCCAGAGAACACCAAGATTGGCAAATTCGCCACTGGCGCCCTGTGCTCTTCACAGATGAAAGCAGGTTCACACTGAGCACATGTGACAGACGTGACAGAGTCTGGAGATGCCGTGGAGAACCTTCTGCTGCCTGCAACATCCTCCAGCATGACTGGTTTGGCGGTGGGTCAGTCATGGTGTGGGGTGGCATTTCTTTGGGGGGCCGCACAGCCCTCCATGTGCTCGCTAGAGGTACTTTGACTGACATTAGGTACCGAGATGAGATCCTCAGACCCCTTGTGAGACCATATGCTG
>NW_019955635.1:0-1352 GCF_002910315.2 Salvelinus sp. IW2-2015
AAACATAATACAGAACGACATAATACAGATCATTAGACAAATGATCATGGAGTCTACCAACAAACGGCTGGAGGACCTGACTAAAGATGTACAAGACATTAACACAAGCCTTCAGTTCACACARAATGATGTGGATATATTGAAGACCACATAGGATACACTCCCCAGAAACTGTTCCTCTAYGCAGAATGAAGTCACCACAGTCAGGGAGGGCCTCCAGAACATGTYTGGGAAGGCTGATTACATGGATGGACAATCGAGGAGAAATAATCTTGTAATACATGGTATCCAGGAGAAACAAAGTGAGACACGGGCTGAATCAGAGGAGAAAGTATGAAAGCTGTTTTCTGAGGAGCTACAATTGGATCAACAGGTTGAGCTGGAACGTGCTCACCGGTATGGGAAACCAGAGGGCCCTGGTGGTGTCAATGGAACCAGACCCAGGCCAATTGTAGTGAAATTCCCCAGGTTCAAGGACAAGCTTGCAGTCTGAAAAAGCCAAATGCCTTAAAGGGTCCTTCACCTTCATCAATGAGGATTTCTCTGATGCAGTCCGTCAAAGAAGAAAGGAACTAATACCAGCTATGAAGGCTGCAAGAGAACGAGTTGACATAGCATACCTCAGGTATGACAAACTGATTGTTCACCCTCACTCCCAAGGAGTTCTTCTTTTGAGGCTGCCGAGATCTCTCTATACATGGATACAATTTGTTCAGGAGGTACAGAAATAGATATGGGGTGGAGTTACAGTTCATATCCAGAGTCATATTCAAGCAAAACAACATAAGGACTTAATTAGAGGCACTTTGGGTACAGGTGCATTTACCACTGTTGGAATCGGCTAAACTTTGATCATTGAGATAGTAAATGAATAATAGGAAGTGAAAGAGACTGGGTTATGTCAGAAGTTAATGGTTCTGAAGACAGATGGCTTCGGAATGTGAGGAGAGCAACGTGTGAAACAGGGGAGACAGAAGGAGATCTGTGGATTAGATGAAGGAGGGGTTGAGGTGAGGACAGATTCTCTTAACTTCTTATGGCTGAAGGGGCAGTATTGAGTAGCTTGGATGAAAGGTGCCCATTGTAAACGGCCAGCTCCTCAGTCTCAGTTGCTAATATATGCATATTATTATTGGATAGAAAACACWAAAGTTTCTAAAACTGTTTGAATTAAGTCTGTGAGATTAACAGAACTCATATGGCAGGCAAAAACCTGAGAAGTTCCACTTCCTGTTTGTATTTTTTCTGGGGGTGCCATATTTTCAACCAAGCTCTTATTCAAAATACAGAGACATACGGCTTCCACTAGATGTCAGCAGTCAATAGAACTAAGTCGGATGACTAATGTGAAG
>NW_019955636.1:0-1352 GCF_002910315.2 Salvelinus sp. IW2-2015
TTCCACTGTAAAACGATGTGTTAGTAGCTGAGGTCTTCCACTGTAAAACGATGTGTTAGTAGCTGAGGTCTTCCACTGTAAAACGATGTGTTAGTTTCCGGGTGGAGCGGGGTGTTTTTCTCTTCTCTGCTTGATGCTATTGCTTTCTAATCACAAACTATAATTACATGTGTGCTTAGGAGCCCTGGGGCTTAGGAAAAAACTACACTGCCTCTGTGATTGTGAGTGTTTGTGTGTGTGTGCTGTATGGAAGAGGATAGGGATAAGACCATCATGTCCTAGTGTAATGTAAATACATTGTCTGGAGATGACAGTCACAGTGCTACTAAGTCCAGGGGTTTGTATCCTGGGTAACTGACTGCCCTTCTACTCTCTACCTGTCTCTCTTTCTGTCTTGCTCTGAGGAATAGACGGAGACCAGACAAAATCTAGCTTTCAGAGAGCGGCCATCTAGATCTCCTAAGACAACAGCTTTTAAAGGTTTCCTGGCTGGTTGGTGAAATACATTTTTTCTGATGCAACACAGACAGAAAGTGTCAGCCAATTGACCTCATAGCTTTCAAGTCTTGCTGATAAATTTGACCCATGCTCTCTCTCAAAACATTGAGATGGCAAGTTAAATTACTTACATTTTCAAAGTATACATATAACAAAAGTGGTGGGACCAACAGCAATAATAATAGTAGTAGTGGACATGTGATTACCATTAACAACAACTACAACAACAATATTAATCAGAACAACAATACATCAAAGCAATGGTAGTAGACCAGTGTCAACATGACTGAGAAGACACATTACATGGTATGAAAGACAAAACAAAACGATATGTAACAAAACGATATAATAATAATAATAATATGTCAATATTATTGACATTACATTGCACTTTTCACTGGCTGTCCCTCAGGTTGTGGCAGGAGGGCACATTTTGGCTTTTCACCCAATAAAAATTAGATTTCTTCTTCATATTTTCTTGTTTCAAATTATAATTTGGGGAAATAAATATTCTCTTAGGTTTGAGTATTTGTCATAGTGTAATTGGAAATGCAGCTCTGTCTCTACCTCTCCCCTGGAGCAGAGTGAGCACAGCCTGTCCTCTCTGGGCAGCCAGGTTTGCCTGTGACGACCGGTCTCTATAGCCAGACTGCTCACTGAGTCTCTACCTAGTCAGTGTTTTCTTCAGTTTTCTATCAGTCACAATGGTCAGCCTGATTTCGAACCTTTTTTGGAATATCATTGTATTCTGTTTTTTTAGATTAACGGTCAGAGCCCAGGTCTGACAGAACCTGTGATTAACGGTCAGAGCCCAGGTCTGACAGAACCTGTGATTAACGGTCAGAGCCCAGGTC
>NW_019955637.1:0-1352 GCF_002910315.2 Salvelinus sp. IW2-2015
TGCAGTGATGTTGTTTTCATCACTTCTGGTTTAACACTGACATCAAGTGGTGATTGTCCAAACTACACCTCTGTTCAGATATAAAGCGAGAGAGAGCAGAGAGTGTGTGAGAGAGAGAGAGAGAGCAGAGAGAGAGAGCAGAGAGAGAAAGCAGAGCGAGAGAGGGAGAGAGAGAGCAGAGAGCATTAGAGAGAGAGGGAGAGACCGGAGAGCAGGCTGAGAGAGCAGAGAGAGCAGAGAGTGAGAGATTAGAGAGAGCAGAGAAAAGAGAGAGAGCAGCAGAGAGAGCAGAGAGAGTGAGAGAGCAGAGACCAGAGAGCAGAGAGGGCAGAGAGAGCAGAGGGAGAGAAGAGAGAGCAGAGTGAGAGAGAAGAGAGGGAGAGAGAGCAGAGCAGAGAGTGCTGAGAGAGAACAGAGAGTGCTGCGAGAGCAGAGAGAGCAACAGAGACCAGAGAGAGCAATAGAGAGCAGAAAGCAAGAGAGCGAGAGAGAGCATAGAGAGCAGAGAAAAGAGAGAATAGCAGAGCAGAGAGCAGAGAGAGAGCAGGCTGAGAGAGAAGAGAGAGCGAGAGAGCAGAGAGCAGGCTGAGAAATCAAAGAGAGAGTGAGAGAGCAGAGAAAACAGCAGAGCAGAGCGAGCAAGAGCAGGCTGAGAGAGAAGAGAGAGCAGAGAGCGAGAGAGAGCAGGGATGGATAGAGCAGAGAGAGCAGAGATAGACAGCAGAGAGAGCAGAGAGGGCAGAGAGAGCAGAGGGAGAGAGAGAGCAGAGAGACAGCAGAGAGAGTAGAGAGAGCAGAGTGACAGAGAGCAGAGGGAGAGAGCAGAGAACAGAGATAGGAGAGAGAGGGCAGAGAGGGAGAGCAGAGAAAAGAGAGAACAGACAGCGAGAGATAGAGCAGAGAGTGAGAGATAGAGCAGAGAGAAGAGAGAGCAGAGAGAACAGAGCAGAGAAAAGAGAGAGAGAGCAGAGGGAGAGCGAGAGAGCAGAGAGAACAGCAGAGCAGAGAGAGAGCAGAGAACAGAGAGATAACAGAGAGCAGAGAAAAGAGAGAACAGCAGAGCAGAGAGAGCAGAGGGAGAGAGAGAGCAGAGAACAGAGAGAGAGCGAGAGAGCATAGAGAGCAGGGAGAACAGCAGAGCAGAGAACAGAGATAGCGAGAGAGTGAACTCTGTTGCTATAGTGACCCTGCATCACAACACTGTTGTACAAATTGTACAATTTGTTTAATTCTATTCCATAGAGAGAGTGGGAGCAGAGAGAAAGAGAGCAGAGAGTGTGGGAGAGAGAGAGTGCAGAGAGCAGAGAGAGAGAGCAGAGTGTGTGGGAGAGAGAGAGCAGAGAGAGAGAGAG
>NW_019955638.1:0-1352 GCF_002910315.2 Salvelinus sp. IW2-2015
GTGAATCTCCCTAAGTTAGTTGTAGCCTCCTCCAGAGCTATCTAGGAACCTCCCTAAGTTAGTTGTCCCCTCCTCCAGAGCTATCTATGAACCTCTCTAAGTTAGTTGTAGCCTCCTCCAGACTCAGAGAGCTAACAACCCATATTTGGCTCATGTTTTACTCTGGTGGTTGTAGAATTTGTCTTTCACCTGACCCCTGACCCCTCTCCTCTGTGTTATCACTGAGAATGTTCCATCTGTTGTTTCTCCCACTGCAGGTATCTGGACTTCCCAGCTGACTGACAGACCAGGCAGTGTTGTCTTCCCTACCAGTAGACTGAATAACCAGACCAGACCAGACCAGGCAGTGCTCCCAGTGTATCTGGACTGGACCAGGGACTATTTGGCCTCAGTGACTGGCCTCTGCAGTGTTACCATCAGTATTGGACTATATAAACTGTATTTGGACTGACTGACCAGCTCCAGTGATCCTCCCTCCTTCCCTCCCAGCTGACAACATGACCCCTCAGACCCTTTAAACCCAGACCCCTCCAACAGCCAGTCCACATGGACACCACCTCCACCCACTGGCAGCAAGGCATCCTGGGTAACGACAGTCTCAGCCTCCACCTCGACCGGCCGGGGTTCCACTCTGACATCACCAAGCATGTAGGAGTCCAGGCTGTTTTGATCACGGCGTATAGTCTGATCATCTTACTGGGCCTAGTAGGCAACGCCCTAGTCATCTACATGATCATCCGCTTCCGGAACATGAGGACAGTCACTAACTTCTTCATAGCTAACCTGGCCCTGGCCGACCTGCTGGTGGATACGTTGTGCTTACCGTTCACACTGGTTTATACCTTGCTCGACGAGTGGAAGTTCGGCGCGGTGCTGTGTCACATGGTCCCGTTTGCCCAGGCGCTGAGCGTGCACGTATCGATCCTGACGCTGAGCGTCATCGCTCTGGAGCGCTACAGGTGTATCGTGTTCCACCTGGGCCAGCGCCTCACCTGGCGAAGCAGCCTGCTCATCATGGCTCTCACCTGGACGCTGTCCTCCATGCTGGCCAGCCCGCTCGCCATCTTCAGAGAGTACCGTCAGGAGGAGATCCCGTCCATCAACCTGAGGATCTCAGTCTGCTATGAGAAGTGGCCTAACGGCAGCAGCAGAGATGGAGTCATTTACAGCCTGTCTATGTTACTGCTGCAGTACGTGCTGCCACTCTCCATCATCAGTTATGCCTACATCTGCATCTGGGTGAAGCTGAAGAACCACGTGAGTCCAGCGAGCCGCGTCGACGCCGTCCAGCGCAGGAAGAAGACCACCAAGATGCTGGTTATGGTGGTTGTAGTCTTCGCCACATGCTGGCT
>NW_019955639.1:0-1351 GCF_002910315.2 Salvelinus sp. IW2-2015
TAACTTTGGCCTTCCGGATAGCCTGAGTGCACTTATTTCTCATTTGCCTGAACGAGAGCCAGTCAGCCTGAGTGTGCATGTGCCAAGCCTTTTGTCAAATGGAATTCTTGAGGTGGAGTAACTCTGCCAGATCACGGTCGAACCAGAGACTGAACCTGTTTTTAATTCTCATTTTCTTTATGGGGGCGTGTTTGTTAACAATATCACAAAAATATTTTTTTGTCTTCGACAGATGGGATCAAGCTGATTCTATACCAATTTACGGAGGCCAGGTCGTGATGGAAGGCTTGCTCATTAAAGTTTTTTAGCAAGTATCTATGACAAATCAGGACAGGTCATTTCACTGAACAGCCATTACAAAAACAGGCAGTAAAACAGTGATCACTAAGGTCATTACAGAAAACACCAGACTGATTTGTAAGGATAGCATCAAGGAGAGTAGCCTTTTCTGGGTGTTTGGAGTCATACCTTTTGGTATTGGTAATAATCTGAGAAAGATTTAGGGAGTCTCATTGCTTTAGGACTTGGTCAGGTGCTTTAAGCATGTCCCAGTTTAGGTCACCTAGCAGGACAAATTCACACTTAGTGTAAGGGGCCAGGAGAGAGCTTAGGGCAGGTAGAATACATGCCGGTGTTGATGGTGAACAATAATACACAGCAACAGTCAAAATGGCTATTTGAAAGTTTACTGCTTAAAACCAGCAAATCTAATTGTTTGGGGACATACTTGGTGGAGACAACCGTGCACTGAAGGTGTTCCTTGGTAAAGATTGCCACTCCACCACCTTAGAAGATGTGTCTTGCCAAAAAAAAGTTATAACCAGAAAGGTTAACATCAGTGTTCAAAACACTCTTTCTTAACCATGTCTCAGTAATGACCAACACATCTGGATTGGAGCTGTGAACCCAAACTTTCAATTGATCAATTTTAGGTAATAAGCTTAAAGTGTTAACGTCAGGAAAACCCAGGCTTTTACGAGAGCAGAAATCAGTGAAGCAGATAACAGAGCACAAGTCAGAATTTCGTAGAATTTTATCTTTGTGCAGCCAGACTTATTTTCCATTCCTTTTGCCTCATCTCTTGAGTGGGCAGCTTGATGAAAGCCAGTCACTATTTAAATCACCCAGAAAATATAGCTCTCTGTTGATATCACATACATTATCAAGCATTTCACACGTTATCCAGATACTGACTGTTAGCACTTGGTGGTCTATAGCAGCTTCCCACGAGAAAGGGCTTTAGGTGAGGCAGGTGAACCTGTAGCCATATTACTTCAACAGTAATTAACATGAGATCCTCTCTAATCTTTACAGGAATGTGGTTCTGAATATAAACAGCAACACCTCCACC
>NW_019955640.1:0-1069 GCF_002910315.2 Salvelinus sp. IW2-2015
GGTACAGCCTCAGTGTTCACGGTTAAACTGTAACTTAAAGCGGGTACAGCCTCAGTGTTCACGGTAAAACTGTAACTTAAAGCAGGTACAGCCTCAGTGTTCACAGTAAAACGCGTGCTGGAAGTTAAACAGAAATTTCACAACGTTCAAGTTTGCGCTCAGCAGACCTGAAATTTGCTCCGTGCCCTAAAACATTTAGAGTGAACATTGGGCTCCGGACCTCGTAGTGTAAGAGKTCAATACCCCTAATATAGGGAATGGGATGTAATTTGGGACGCAGCCACTGTGTTGTGAGGCAGGACATTCTTAGAACAATCGTTTTCAAGGTCCAATTGAATCAACTTGAAGGATCTCTGTAATATGCAGAACATCAATCTATCTAACATTTATTGTGAAGGAATTGCTCTCCACAGGTTTCTTTTATTGTTAACATCTGCTTTGTTTTAATGTTTGTTGTTGTAATGTACTATTCAAGGTCCCTTTTGTAGAAGGGTAGGAAATTAACAGCACACCAAGCAGTCTAACATGATTGTCTATAGAGAATTGAACTGGTATGTTGCTTGTGTAATGTACTGAAGTTATTCCTGGCTGGTTTTGTAAGGATTTAGAGAAGGCTGTTATCAGGTCCAGTTGATTGACGCTCCCTCTGCGATGGACAACACGACAAGCTCTTTGACATAATGAATTGAGAGAATTGTTTGTTTTGTATTAAGTGGCTGCTGCATTGTTGTGTAATGTACTACTGGGTTCTGTAAGGGGGATACTTGGTTTCTGTAAGGCGGATACTTGGTTTCTGTAAGGGGGATACTTGGTTTCTGTAAGGGGGATACTTGGTTTCTGTAAGGGGGATACTTGGTTTCTGTAAGGGGGATACTTGGTTTCTGTAAGGGCGAGACTTGGTTTCTGTAAGGGCGAGACTTGGTTTCTGTAAGGGGGATATGTGGTTTCTGTAAGGGGGATACTTGGTTTCTGTAAGGGGGATACTTGGTTTCTGTAAGGGGGAAACTTGGTTTCTGTAAGGGGGATACTTGGTTTCTGTAAGGGGGAGACTTGGTTTCTGTAAGGGGGA
>NW_019955640.1:2901-4252 GCF_002910315.2 Salvelinus sp. IW2-2015
GATGTGTGTGGGTACAGGATAGTCGAGTTAATTTGTACATGTAGGGGTGAAGTGACTATGCAAAGATAAAAAAACAAAGGGGGGGGGGGGGTCGTCAATGTAAATTGTTCGTTGGCCAGTTGATTAATTGTTCAGCAGTCTTATGGCTTGGGGGTAGAAGCTGTTAAGGAGCCTTTTGGTCCTAGACTTGGCGCACCGGTACCGCACAGTAGCAGAGAAAACAGTCTATGACTTGGGTGACTGGAGTCTGACAATTTTTTGGGCTTTCCTCTGACACCGCCTATTATATAAGTCCTGGATGGCAGGAAGCTTGGCCAGTGATGTACTGGGCCGTACGCACTACCCTCTGTAGTGCCTTACGGTCAGATGCCAAGAAGTTACCATACCAGGCGGGGATGCAACCGGTCAGGACGCTCTCGATGGTGCAGCTGTATAACTTTGAGGATCTGGGGACACATGCCAAATCTTTTCAGTCTCCTGAGGGGGAAAAGGTGTTGTCGTGCCCTCTTCACAACTGTCTTGGACAGGTTGGTAAATCTAATGAACTTATCCTCTGCAGCAGAGGTAACTCTTCCTGACGTAATGACGGCACGAAAAATACAGCGCGACACAGAACAAAAGCAGAAAAATACTAAGCACACAATTCCAACAACTAAACAAGTTCAAGTCGAGCAGTCATTTGAAAGAGTAAGAACATTTCAGCGAGACAACTGAAAGGCAAAATCCATTAACGTCAAGATAATGGAATTCATTGCCCTTGACAATCAACCGTCCTCTGTCGCCGACTGGTCGAGCTCCGGTACGCACTATTTTTCAGATATTGCCCTACCGGAGTTAGCCAGTATTGTTGAAAAGTACAGTTGAAGTTGGAAGTTTACATACACTTAGGTTGGAGTCATTAAAACTAGTTTTTAAACCACTCCACAAATGTCTTATTAACAAACTATAGTTATGGCAAGTCGGTTAAGACATCTATTTTGTGCATGACACAAGTACTTTTTCCAACTATTGTTTACAGACAGATTATTTCACTGTATCACAATCCCAGTGGGTCAGAAGTTTACATACACTAAGTTGACTGTGCCTTTAAACAGCTTGGAAAACTCCAGAAAATGATGTCATGGCTTTAGAAGCTTCTGATTGGGTAATTGACATAATTTGAGCGGGACCATGCAGCCGTCATACCGCTCAGGAAGGAGACGCGTTCTGTCTACTAGAGATGAACGTACTTTGGTGCAAAAAGTGCAAATCAATCACAGAACAACAGCAAAGGACCTTGTGAAGATGCTGGAGGAAACAGGTACAAAGGTATCTATATCCACAGTAAAACGAGTCCTATATCAACATAACC
>NW_019955641.1:0-1351 GCF_002910315.2 Salvelinus sp. IW2-2015
ATTTCTCTTGTTGGATTTTCCAGAGGTTCTCTGGTTTAGTTCTTGTGTATTATTTGAGTAGTCTTTTGAGGTTTGTTTTTCCCTGCTGTTTTTTACCACTTTGTGGAGTTTCTTTTGTATTTTGGAGGATTTCCATTTTGTGCCTCTTGGCTTTATTTTTGGACATTGTGGATTTAGTTTCTTTGCCTGAAGATTTTGTTCTTTAATTAAACCACCATCGCTAGTACTGCTGTGTCTGCCTCATCTTCTGGGTTCTGACGATTATTAGTGACTGTTTCTCGCACCGGGTCCTGACACAGGGTCCCTGCTCATCTGTGTGAACGTCCCTTAGGCATGCTGTAAGGAGGCATGAGGACTGCAGATGTGGCCAGGGCAATAAATTGCAATGTCCGTACTGTGAGATGCCTAAGACAGCGCTACAGGGAGAAAGGATGGACAGCTGATCGTCCTCGCAGTGGCAGACCACGTGTAACAACACCTGCACAGGATTGGTACATCCGAACATCACACCTGCGGGACAGGTACAGGATGGCAACAATAACTGCCAGAGTTACACCAGGAATGCACAATCCCTCCATCAGTGTGTCACAGCATCATCGGACTGAGCTTGTTGTCATTGCAGGCAACCTCAACGCTGTGCGTTACAGGGAAGACATCCTCCTCCCTCAAGTGGTACCCTTCCTGCAGGCTCCTCCTGACATGACCCTCCAGCATGACAATGCCACCAGCCATACTGCTCATTCTGTGCGTGATTTACTGCAAGACAGGAATGTCAGTGTTCTGCCATGGCCAGCGAAGAGCCTGGATCTCAATCCCATTGAGCACATCTGGGACCGGTTGGATCGGAGTGTGAGGACTAGGACCATTCCCCCCAGAAATGTTCGGGAACTTGCAGGTGCCTTGGTGGAAGAGTAGGGTATCATCTCACAGCAAGAACTGGCAAATTCGGTGCAGTCCATGAGGAGGAGATGCACTCCAGTACTTAATGCAGCTGGTGCCCACACCAGATACTGACTATTACTTTTGATTTTGACCCCCACCCCCGTTTGTTCAGGGACATATTATTCAATTTCTGTTAGTCACATGTCTGTGGAACTTGTTCAGTTTATGTCTCAGTTGTTGGATCTTGTTATGTTCATACAAATATTTACACATGTTAAGTTTGCTGAAAATAAATGCAGTTGACAGTCGAGGACGTTTCTTTTTTTGCTGAGTTTATATATTTTCAAAGAAGCATGGTTCATCATTATTTGGTCCGTAAGGGTTAATGAGCCATATCTGTTTACTGTCCAATAACATATTTTAGATCATCCCTCTACCTTGCGGATGTGTTTGGACAGTATCAAAATAA
>NW_019955642.1:0-1351 GCF_002910315.2 Salvelinus sp. IW2-2015
TAGTCATAAATCTCAAGCAAAATGATAGGGAGGGCCTGGAACAGAGCCTCGATTTGAGATTTTTCACTTTCTGACAGGAAGTTTGCTGCAAAATGAGTTCTGTTTTACTCACAGATATAATTCAAACGGTTTTAGAAACTTGAATGTTTTCTATCCAATAGTAATAATAATATGCATATTGTACGAGCAAGAATAGAGTACGAGGCCGTTTAAATTGGGCACGATTTTTCCCCAAAGTGAAAATAGCGCCCTCTATCCTCAACAGGTTTTAAGGAACTGAAGCAAGCGCACTTGTAGTTTTTTGTTTGGAACAAAGCCCTGCCACTGGGCACTAAAGTCAATTCAACATCTATTCCACGTTGGTTTAACGTTATTGAAATGACTTGGAAACAATGTTGATTCAACCAGTGTGTGCGTCACCACCATCACACAATTACTGTTGTTGTTTACGCAATCCAAAAATGTTACATTATTAAATGTTCCAACATGGCTAGCTAAGTTATAAAATAGAATCTTACCGTTTTTGGCTTTCAAAAGGCACCTCAGACAGACAGATTGTAATGTTGGTGCGCATAGAAAGGAGTCATGAGTGCATTCAAGTGCGTGTTCCGTGACAAATCTTCTTCACAACATGACAAACAGGCTCATTGTGTTCAGGACAACCCAGGGTATAACGCATGTTATCCTTGCAACTGTGGATCAAACATAGTGATCATAAATGTTGATACTGTAATGACATGAGTTTTCAAATATTGGACTCACGGGTGTGTGAATTGCTTGTATGACATCAAAGTGGTATTCATTATAATCCTCAACCTCTCATCTTTCAGAACACATTTCCCTCACTCAGACAACAAATGCGCAAATGTAGCGGGAGGGATAGGGGCATATTCTTGTGGCGCACGGTGCTCAAGTTTATAGCGGCTGTCAGGCTACAGTGCATAAACATAAATCCTAACACAGTCAAAACCCACACAGCGCTGTGAAGCAGAGCCCTGACTTCATGTATAGCATGTTACTGTACAGCTACTCCGTTTCAATTCAGGCGCTTATCAATGACAAAATCTGACACTTTAAACCCGTATACAGGATGACTGGCTGAGAGCGGAAAGGGCTACACAATAAAAACAAACGTACTAACATTTCCGAAAATGGATACAGCGTATTTCGGAATGAAACTCATTTGTTACATTCTTGCAGCTCTTTTTTGGTGTGGTGCCATGTCTGCAGCATGGTTGCCAGGTGCTCTTGTTAGAGGGCGTGTCCCTCATTGTCACTTCCTATTATCCTGAATCGAGGGATGTCGGGTGATACCACCTCCGTCCAGCATGTAGGGGAAATGGATTTCCCC
>NW_019955643.1:0-1350 GCF_002910315.2 Salvelinus sp. IW2-2015
CTGGCTACTGGACAGAAACGTTGTTCATTCAACCACAGGCCACGGAGCCCCACTATGCATTGCCTTCCTGTATGGAGGCGCTGTCCAATCAGCGGTGCAGCCTTAAAAGTTAAATATTGTATTGCTTTTGTTCATTTCTTAGTGAAGTTCTGTCGATTCCCTGCGTCATTTCCTGTTTTCATGTGTATCTGAGTTATTTGCCTTCAAGCAGGCAGAAATATGTCCGGTATGACGTAGCACCGTGATAAAGTCTCTCACTACACTGGAAGTTAATAGGAATATGACTTTTAGATCGCGAAAAACGTTATTCATACACGTCAGATTTCAATACTGGACGATATAACTCGGGAGGTCTTCTCTCGAATGAGCCATTGATCATATTTATGTGATATTCCTGCCATTGGAATTTTAACGGAGGGTCTAACACGTTTCTCCTTTTTGTCTGCCTCTTTAGTCCAGGATGCATTGCGTGGTGCCTTTGCCAGTGTAACGGATGTGAAAGACGCGGTAAAGTTATACTGTTACATTGATGCTGTTGACCCGGATCACTGGTTGCTGCGGAAAAAGGAGGAGGTTGAAAGGGGGGTGAGTGTAACGGATGTGAAATGGCTAGCTAGTTAGCGGGTACGCGCTACTAGCATTTCAATCAGTTACGTCACTTGCTCTGAAACCTAGAAGTAGCGGCTTTTGTGGAGCGATGGGTAACGATGCTTCGTGGGTGACAGTTGTTGATGTGTGCAGAGGGACGCCGTAAAGTTATACTGTTACACCATATATTATAAAAGATATTATAAAAAAGTGGTGCCTTTGTCAGAGATATTATAGAAAGGAGATAGGAATCCAAATAAATGAAACACTGTACAACGCCCTTCCCAGCAGACTGTTGACCAATCACGTTCAAGTTGTCATGCTGCGTCACGCAATCCCAAGTCAGTGTACTTTATGTCGAGAAATGTGGCTATTTTCTTCAAAAGTATGTAATGCCACGATTCCAAAGCTATACGATACTACAGATAGCAAGTTAATTACCTCACATCTCGGAAAATATTATTCATGTTGTACTTCTTGTTGACTAAATTCGTGTTAATGTTGGGTTTTTGAGCTAGCGCCCAGTAAACTCCCATTCACTCCGTGAAGGAGAGCGATCCCTGTCCCAGAATCGCCCAGAATGCACCGCGTGGGCCATGACGTTTAATCATCAACGTTTCCCATCTCCTCAAAAGTATATCTGCCGTTGTGATTTAAACTCCACTCTGTGAGACACATCGATCTGCAGGTTGAAATCCACAATGCAGTTCATAAAGCAAACTGCATTATCAATTTAGGAGTCCCAATCTCACCGATGTTCAA
>NW_019955644.1:0-1350 GCF_002910315.2 Salvelinus sp. IW2-2015
TAGGGCCAACAGGGCTGTCGTGGAGCAGGTCGAGAGTTTCAAGTTCCTTGGTGTCCACATCATCAACAAACTATCATGGTCCAAACACACCAAAATAGTTGTGAAGAGGGCACAGTAATGCCTTTTCCCCCCTCAGAAGACTGAAAAGATTTGGTGTAGGTCCTCAGATCGTCAAAAAGTTCTACAGCTGCACCATCGAGAGCATCCTGTCCAGTTGCATCACCGCCTGTTATGGCAACTGCTCAGCATCCGACCGTAAGGCGCTACAGAGGGTAGTGTGTACAGCCCAGTACATCACTGGGGCCAAGCTTCCTGCCAGCCAGAGGTAGGCTCAAAATATTGTCAAAGACTCCAGTCACCCAAGTCATAGACTGTTCTCTCTGCTACCGCACGGAAAGCGGTGCCGGAGTGTCAAGTCTAGGTCCAAAGGGCTCCTTAACAGCTTCTACCCCCAAGCCTTAAGACTGCTGAACAATTAATAAAATGGCCAGCCAGACTATTTGCATTGCTGCTACTCACTGTTTATTATCTATGCGTAGTCACTTTACCCCTACCTACATGTACAAATTACCTCGACTAACCTGTACCCCCGCACATTGACTCAATTACCGGTACCCCCTGTATATAGCCTCATTATTGTTATTGTATTGTGTTATTTATTTCTTTTTTAATTTACATAGGTTTATTTAGTAAATATTTTCTTAACTCTATTTTCATAAAACTACATTGTTGGTTAAGGGCTTGTAAGTAATCATTTCACGGTATTGTTGTATTCATGGCGAATGTGACAAATAACATTGTCACGATCGTCAAAGGGAGAGAGAGAGGACCAAGGCGCAGCGTGTGAAAAATACATCTTCTCTTTTTATAGAAGATGAACAAAAGAAACAAAACAACAAACAGACGACCGTGAAGCTATAAACGACTAAGTGCAAACATGCAACATAGACACAGACATAGACAATTACCCACAAATGCATGATGCCTATTGCTGCCTTAAATATGGCTCCCAATCAGAGACAAATGAAAGACATCTGTCTCTGATTGAGAACCACTCAGGCAACCATAGACATACCTAGAAACATACACTCAACCATAGACATACCTAGAAACATTCACTCAACACAAACCCATACACTAAACCCAACACCCCCTTTACCATATAACCACCCAAAACACAAACATTCCCCATGTCACACCCTGACCTAACTAAAATAATAAAGAAAACAAAGAATACTAAGGCCAGGGCGTGACAAACATTTGATTTGATTTTATATACATTCTACAGACCCAACAGTACCTTTACTGTGGAAACCAGAATAGTTCTTGCTCTAAACCATTATATTCAAG
>NW_019955645.1:0-1350 GCF_002910315.2 Salvelinus sp. IW2-2015
GGTGCTGCTGCAGCATGTGCATGAGGGCTATGAGAAGGACCTCTGGGAATACATAGAAGATTAAGGATAGACTCTTTACTAATAAAAAAACCTCGACAGACTAGAGCGCTGATGCAATGCCACGGGGCAGCACTGGTTTTCACCTATTGTTGCTGATCTTCCCAATATTGCGTATTTTTTTCTCTTGGGTTTTGTTTAATGGAAAAGTTTAAATAAATTATATCAACAACAAAAAAAAAATGGTAGAATATTTCAAACATTAATCGTACAACAGTATTGTTTGTAGCAGATTGGATTGTGAGGACAAAAAAGAACTCCCTGCTTCTCTCAATTGGTCACTATTGTAACATCACCACCCCCCCACTCTGTTCAGTTTTCCAGTGAGATGTATTTTATTTGTTTAATTTTTAAGTACCCTTGTGTGGGACATGGGTTTGTGTTCAACACAGTCCAACTGTTCAAGCCATGTTCATTAAATGTGGTTAGATCACATGTAGGGTTTTTGAATGTTGATTTGCTGATTGTAAGGTGCTAAACCATGTGGGTTGGCAGGAGAAACCATCGGGTGTGCAGAAAAAGGAAACATGTTTTTCATTTTGTAAATAACGCATATGCATGGAACAGCAAGTGTGGACGTTTTCTTTTATTTCTCTTTTTGTTGTGTTTTTGAAAAATATTTATTCTTTTTTTTTTTTTTTTTTAATATTCAATATAGTTGCTGTGTAGAAGACGAGTTCCCTCCTGCTTTGAAAGAAAACGTCTTCTTTGTGAGGGTTTGGAAGCTGTGTAGCTTCACCCAGGAGAACAAGGAAAGAAACCGTTTGAACGAGCGATAAAACTCTTGACAGGGTGGTAGTAGCTTTTTAAAAGCAATTCTGACAAAACAATCCACCTAAAAGACAGCATTAGGTGAGCGAATGAGACTAAAGAACAAAACATATTTTAATTAACAGCAAGCCAGACTGTAGTTCAGGTAATACATTGATTTATTCATAGTTGGAATTGACCTTGTAACCTTCAGAGGTTATCAACTAATTGTACCTGAGGGGGTTTTYGAGAAATTAATAGAGAATGACTTGGAAAGGACTCCGCTGTGTCCTAAGTGGCTCCCTATATAGTGCACTATGGGCCCTGGTCAAAAGTAATGCATTATATAAGGAATGGAGTGCCGTTTGTGATGAAGGTCATGTCCTGTTTGTTCTAACCCCCCTCATTCCCTCTCCCTCGTGTTTTTGTTCTTCCATCACCACCCCTCCTCCTGTTTCTCCTTAGAAGTTGTAATTTACAGATAACACACTACCAACTGTTTCATGAGAGCCAAATTGAGTGACATTCACTCATAAAAAAAAT
>NW_019955646.1:0-1349 GCF_002910315.2 Salvelinus sp. IW2-2015
AGACAGACAGACAGACAGACAGACAGACAGACAGACAGACAGACAGACAGACAGACAGACAGAGACAGACAGACAATGCAATGGCTGCATAGAAAAACACCAGTCATTCTAACCAAAATTCTATTCTGAGATAACAAAAACCCATTAACAATCTACAGCACACTTACAATTTTAAAACTAAAAAGGATTAGAGGAAAAGAGTAGTAAGCTACACTGTGGGACTCCCGAGTGGCTAGAGGTGTCACTACAGACACCCTGGTTCGAATCCAGGCTGTACCACAACCGGCCGTAGAGTCCCATAGGGCGGCGCACAATTGGCCCAGCGTCGTCCGGTTTGGCCGGTGTAGGCCGTCATTGAAAATAAGAGTTTGTTCTTGACTTGCCTAATTAAATAAAGGTTTCATTATGTCTGCCACACTAAACCTCAGAAGCTTTACCAACTTTAGACCGCCTAGCCTATTTGGTTGAAAGGGGGCTGGTTGTTGCTGTGTCATTGTTGGTGCTATTGGCCTGAGTTAGCGAGTCCAGACTGTTTCACCACAACAAGCTGGTGGCTTGGTGCACTGCGGTGTGGTGGCTGTACAGAAGTGGGGGGCGGCGTGCCCAGCTAATGAATTCCAGAATGAAACCACTTTAGCCTTCATAAAGGTGCTCGGCTCCCATCCACACAGAGAGACACACGCGCTCCAGCCATRCCATTAGCGTAATGAAGTGCCCGGAGATGAACAAGGTGGCATCTACGCCGCCAATAACATCACTCTAGCAGAACCCCCTCTAAAAGCTCCAAGTTCCACCTACCCATCCCCTGCCCCCTGTCATTAGCATTCCAGCCCATTCCCCCAAGCACTTTTATTGGTCTGGCTTTTTATCTCTTTAATATGATTGGCTGAATTGGACCTGGGGAGGCGGAGAGTTGTAAATCACTAGCTGGTCATCAGTGTGATTAAAGAGCATTTGCCCCTAAAAACCAARTTCTCCTTTTGAAAACAGCCTATGTGTCATCAATATGAGTCAGAAACATTGATTCTAGTGTCAAAATTGACTACAAAGTGTAAACAGGATAACTTGGTTAATAAAGTCAGTCTCGTCCAAACTGAGATTTGTGAGACGATACTAGAATAAATACCAAGCGGAAGTCAGTCTCTCTTTCCATTTCCCCTGAAAACAGGATGCATCGGCAAATAAGAGTGAAAAATGGGCTTCCATAAAGTTGCTGCAAACTGCCAATGCATTTCAACAACATTGCCAGATGACCAGGAATATATTACATCTGACACGTTCGCTTCCGTGACTGGTGTTGGTGAGAAAGCTAAAAAGAAAGCTGGTGTGGTATATGGCCAATATACCAC
>NW_019955647.1:0-1349 GCF_002910315.2 Salvelinus sp. IW2-2015
TCAACAATTCTAACATTTTGGGGAAGGACCTTTTTCTGTTTCAGCATGACAATGTTACCGTGCACAAAGTAAGGCTCATACAGAAAGGGTTTGTGAGATCGGTGTGGAAGAACTTGAGTGGCCTGCACAGAGCCCTGACCTAAACCCCATCGAACACCTTTGTGATGAATTGGAACGCCGACTGCTAGCCAGGCCTAATCGCCCAACATCAGTGCCCGACCTCACTAATGCTCGTGGCTGAATGGAAGCAAGTCCCTGCATCAATGTTCCAACATCTAGTTGAAAGCCTTCCCAGAAGGGTGGAGGCTGTTYTAGCAGCAAAGTTGGGACCAACTCCATATTAATGCCCATGATTTTGGAATGAGATGTTCGATGAGCAGGTGTCGACATACTTTTGGTCATGTAGTGTAAACATGGATGATTTATAAAGCCAGGCACATTTAACTGTTAGGCTATTGATTATAGACCTAATTAAGTTGGGGTTTGCCCTCTCCTCAATTTGCTTAGACAATCAGGCTAAGCCCTATTCGCAATGGGACTAGTATTACTAGAGAACGTTGGTTATGTAATTATTACCCCAGAATATCCGTTATTCCAGAGGAAGATTCGGACGGGATTTGTTTTTTCCTAAACTGCCCCATGTAATTATGTTTTACTATAAAATGACAGATGACGGAAGCCTGGAGATTTTTTTCTAGGTGTGAAGATATTTCAACAAGTCGAGACGATAACAGGGCTACACTGATAACTCGAGCTTGGTTCCCAAGTTTCTAAACCATACCAAACCATCTTTGGTATAGTGTTGCCATAATATTTTAATTGACGAAGTGTGAAAGTAGGATATTTCAGCGATCTGCAGTAGACGTCCTAAAGGCCCCACAGCCTTCAGACGTGAGCTAAACAGTGCACTTGCACTTGAGATGCATTTTAAGGCTATGGATGCGAAAGTGAACTTTTAGGTCACGTTTAGGTCAGTTGTATGCTGCTTTGAGATCTGTTAACAGCAAGGGTTACATTGAATAGGTGTAATATTTTTTACTGGTGCATTTGGCAATATGCTATTCATGTGCACAAAACATATGAACAAAAGCAATCACTGTGAAAGTTGATGCATGTAGTCCCTTCATATATATATATATGGCTATGCGCAGCACTTCGTTCAATTTATCGAATCAGTTATTGTTTTCTTGCTCAAACCGTGAGCAACACCTGTCAAACTCAGACATTGGAGTTCACCAAAGAAATGTAGATTATTCTGGCTGGAATTGTTACTCTCCTGCCATGTACAAATTACTGCCATGGCAGATTCAGACAGAACTAAAATGACAGATGTGGTGTTGTGCTTGTGC
>NW_019955648.1:0-1349 GCF_002910315.2 Salvelinus sp. IW2-2015
TGTAGAGCAGTTGCCGTACCAGGCAGTGATACAGCCCGACAGGATGCTCTCAATTGTCCATATGTAAAAGTTTGAGGGTTTTAGGAGCCAAGACAAATTTCTTCAGCCTCCTGAGGTTGAAGAGGCGCTATTGCGCCTGCTTCACCACACTGTCTGTGTGGGTGGACCATTTCAGATTGTCAGTGATGTGTACGCCGAGGAACTTGAAGCTTTCCACCTTCTCCACTAAGGTACCATCTATGTGGATAGGGGGGTGCTCCCTTTGCTGTTTCCTGAAGTCCACGATCAGCTCTTTGTTGCCGTTGGGTGAGAGGTTATTTTCCTGGCACCACACTCTCAGGATCCTAACCTCCTTCCTGTAGGCTGTCTCGTCATTGTTGGTAATCAGGCCTACTACTGTTGTGTCGTCTGCAAACTTGATGATTGAGTCGGCGGTGTGCGTTGCCACGCAGTTATGGGTGAACAGGGATTACAGGAGTGGGCTGAGCACACACCCTTGTGGGGCCCCTGTGTTGAGGATCAACAAAGGGGAGGTGTTGTTTCCTAAATTCACCACCTGTCAGGAAGTCCAAGACCCAGTTGCACAGGACGGGGTTCAGACCCAGGGCCCCAATGCTGCCATATCTCCATGGTTTAATGTTTGGTTAGGTTTTAATAGTCACAGTGGGTACAACATCTCCTATACATTTCCTGATAAACTCAGTCACCGTGTCCGTGTTTTCGTTGATATTATTGTCAGTAGCTACCCGGAACATATCCCAATCTGCGTGATCAAAACAATCTTGAAACATGGATTCCGATTGGTCAGACAGCGTTGAATAGTCCGTAGCACGGGTACTTCCTGTTTGAGTTTCTGCCTATAGGAAGGGAGGAGCAAAATGGAGTCGGGATCAGATTTGCAGAAGGGAGTGCGGGGGAGAGCCTTGTAGGCATTTCAAAATGCTGAGTAACAGTGGTCCAATGTTATCTCAGAGCAAGTGCTACAGTCAGTGTGTTGGTAGAACTTTGGTAGAAGTTCTTTGTATGTTTTTTTTTCTTTGTATAATCTTTTACCAAATCTAATGTGTTATATTCTCCTACATTAATTTCACATTTCCTCAAACTTCAAAGTGTTTCCGTTCAAATGGTATCAAGAATATGCAGATCCTTGCTTCAGGGCCTGAGCTACATGCGGTTAGATTTGGGTATGTCATTTTAGGCAAAAAATTGAAAAAAAGTGGAGGATCCCTCCAGGGTGGGGCCTCCCAAGTGGCGCAGCAGTCTAAGACACTGCATCGTAGTGCAAACTGTGTTGCTACAGATGCTGGTTTGATACCCGTGCTGGTTGTGACCGGGAGACCCATGAGGCA
>NW_019955649.1:0-1349 GCF_002910315.2 Salvelinus sp. IW2-2015
GATTGGTCGGACCAGCGTTGAACAGACCTGAGCACGGGCGCTTCCTGTTTTAGTTTCTGTCTATAGGCTGAAAGCAACAAAATGGAGTCGTGGTCAGCTTTTCCGAAAGGAGGGCGGGGGAGGCCCTTATATGCGTCGCAGAAGTTAGAATAACAATGATCTAGGGTTTTGCCAGCCCTGATAGCGCAATCGATATGCTGACAGAATTTAGCGAGCCTTGTTTTCAGATTAGCCTTGTTAAAATCCCCAGCTACAATAAATGCAGCCTCAGGATATGTGGTTTCCAGTTTACATCGAGTCAAATAAAGTTTGTTCAGGGCCATCGATGTGTCTGCTTGGGGGGGATATTTGCGGCTGTGAATTTAATCGAAGAGAATTTTCTAGGTAGATAATGCAGTCGGCATTTGATTGTGAGGAATTCTAAGTCAGGTGAACAGAAGGACTTGAGTTCCTGTCTGTTGTTATGATCACACCACGTCTCGTTAATCATAAGGCATACACCCCCGCCCTTCTTCTTACCAGAAAGATGCTTGTTTCTGTCGGCGCAATGCGTGAAGAAACCAGGTGGCTGTACCGACTCCGAAAGCGTGTCTCGAGTGAGCAATGTTTCCGTGAAACAAAGAACGTTACAGTCTCTGTCTCTCTGGAAGGCTACCCTTGCACGGATTTCGTCTACCTTGTTGTCAAGAGACTGAACATTGGCGAGTAGTATGCTCGGGAGCGGTGCGCGATGTGCCCGTCTACGGAGCCTGACCAGAAGACAGCTCCGTCTGCCCCTTCTACGGCGTTATTGTTTTGGGTCGCCGGCAGGGATCCGATCCATTGTCCTGGGTGGTGGGCCAAACAGAGGATCCGCTTCGGGAAAGTCGTATTCCTGGTCGTAATGTTGGTGAGTTGACGTTGCTCTTATATCCAATAGTTCCTCCCCGACTGTATGTAATAAAACCTAAGATTACCTGGGGTAACAATGTAAGAAATAACACACATAAAAACTAAATACTGCATAGTTTCCTAGGAACGCAAAGCGAAGCGGCCATCTCTGCCGGTACCTCATTGCCTGCGTCCGTAATGGGTCTGCGGTCAAACGACCACCCCTCATCACTGTCAAACGCTCCCTAAAACACTTCAGCGAGCAGGCCTTTCTAATCGACCTGGCCCGGGTATCCTGGAAGGACATTGATCTCATTCCGTCAGTAGAGGATGCCTGGTTATTCTTTAAAAGTGCTTTCCTCACCATCTTAAATAAGCATGCCCCATTCAAAAAAATGTAGAACCAGGAACAGATAGCCCTTGGTTTACTCCAGACCTGACTGCCCTTGACCAGCACAAAAACATCCTGTGGCGTACTG
>NW_019955650.1:0-1348 GCF_002910315.2 Salvelinus sp. IW2-2015
GGATTAGAGGTTATGTAGCATGGACAAGGAGTAATTAAAGCTGATAACCATTGGGGAAGAGAGGAATGTCTGTGTGTGCCGAAAGAAAACAAGAGACTCCTTAACCTATGTTTGTACCGATCCAGCTATAACTCTGGAGAGATATGATAAGACAGGGAGAGCCCCTCCAGGTTTCCCGTATCTGGGGGGGGGACTGGAACTGTCAGCTGAGTGGTAATAAACTGTGGTGAGACTTCAGGAGAAAATCCAAATATTAGTGTGTATGTATGTGCGTAGGTTAAGAGAATAGTATAAAGGGAACGTTTTTGTATATGCACGGTAAGAGCTCTCACAAATAAAATTGGATCTGACTAATTGTGAGATGGGAATTCTGTCTGTTTCATTTAAACCAGAACTTTACAACCTCTGGGTTTCAGACCTAAAAAGATAATTGCAATTTAATTACTAAATTACATAACAATACTTTAGTCTTTGAAGTCATTTGTGGTGATGAGGGTCACAAGGGGCATTGTACAAAACAAAGTAATCCGCGATTGGATCGTCTTTAACCAATCAGAGTATCGAAGCCAATGACGAATTTACCCATATGCGTTCTAGCTCTGGCCCAACCCATCAGGGAGGTACTCAGATCCAGACTCATTGCGGAGAAGAAACTAACGTCTGTGGGCGTGACATAGCGTTTGGCCAGAGCAAGGAGTCTGGGTAGCCAGGCAAGTAAGGACATGTAGATGTTTCAGACCACTGACTGACTGGATACACAAATGAGAAGTAGATCTCTGATTCATTGTTACAATGACCAAAAAAAACCTGTGGAGGATATACAACATTATAAATGCATAATCTAATGAAGAAGTGATGGCTTGAAATATGATTTCCGCTGATCTCAGTCACAAGTCACATGGAAAAAAAGACTGGCTTCAATTGGATCATGACTCTGGATATCACAGCTACGAATTTGATCTCATTTCAGACAGCTCTCTGAAATTACCTTTTTCCCTGAGAAACATCTCATCTGCCATTTGACTGCCAGCCAGTTGACACTTTTCAAAGTAAGGAATGATGGTAGACACTGACGTTGACATGAAAGTCATCAGGATAAAAAAAAATGTTTTTAAACATTCCACAGATGTTACCCAAGATACTGTGGGAACACTTTTCTCTTAAACTGTTCTTGACCAACTTTCTTTGTCAGGTCAAGATCTCGTTTAAATGATCTGGTGGGATGATACATTCTTTCCATACCAATTCATTGATGACTTAATCTAAACAAGAATATGCCCAACAGGCTAAATTAAACATTTTTCTGGATTACTTGTTGATTGCTTTTAAGAATATTGTAACTTTAAAA
>NW_019955651.1:0-1347 GCF_002910315.2 Salvelinus sp. IW2-2015
TCAATTCGTTAGTCCGTCAAACCCTCTCCTGCTAGAATTAACAATTTATCTTCTAGAAATCTATTGATAGGATAGGCACCTGTCAGTCACAAAGCGAGCGATGACAGGATGACAGCAGAGAGGAAGAGGTAAAGCAAGAGGTTTCCCTCTCTCCAAAATTGTTCAAAAAATATGCCCAATGCGTTGCTATGYGCTTATTTTGGACCTAAGCTTGTCGCCTGCCTATTCTTAAAAGTCAGGACAATTCTTGCCCTGTAAAGAAACATAACTTGTTGTTGAAAAAAAAAGATTTTTGCAAGAAGCAAGCATTTAGATTTAAATGTGAAGTTGCACTTATAATTACGTGATTAGCCTAAATCACGAGCCCCGTATACCTTRAAAAGTATTTAGCAATCATAATWTATTTGAAAAACACCATKATTTATTKGAAAAACACCAACACCATKATTTGTCACAAAAGACAATTCCACCCTGTCGAACAGACAAAACTGTTGTCGATCTTTAGAAATATCTCCTATATCTGCCGTTTCCATTACACGTCACAACACATTTTGTTGCCTAGTGAGTGTTGTCTACTGAATCGCATTTTTGCAAGTGCTGTTCATTTGGCTCRCTAATTTGCATAGGCTACTGGTAGGCGTAGGCTTTTTGGAGGTTACCTGCAGGTAAATTATGAAATCATGCGATAGAAAATGGTGAGCCATCACTGCATGAAGAATGGGTAGCGGAGAGCCTCATTCTGGTCCAAATATGATGATTAGGGCCCTCGTGGAAACATTAAAACGGAATTCAAAAATATAAAAAATGTATTCACCTTAGTAGGGAATCAACTAAWTGTATTAATTTGCCCAGGTTTATCATAAGACATTTACAGAATGCATCAGTGATATGTATTCCCTGCAACTTCCTGAGGAGGCAACAAGAACTCCCCTGTCTGTGTGCGCAGCATGCACGTCTACCACAATGATGTGAATGAAAACAGTCTACTGGTAGATGGAAAGGCTTTCCCAAAAACATTCTCAATTAAATGTCAACTACAAAGTAGCCTATGCTTACCTGCCAGAATGATATCATGATTATTTTCATCAAGCCAGTGGGTATTATTTTGCCAACTCTACCTTCACATGTGCAGTACAAAAACACCATAGCCTMTTGCTAGGTGCACACTTGCAATAAAGGTTAACTACAACAAAAAACAACTAYCAATGCACTGAATTCATAYATGTTCTGTAATTTCAATTGTAAAGTCYAGTCTTTCTACATAATACCACAACTCATTTGTCCAATCTGGGAGGTAAACTCCATAAAGTATTCAATCATTTCGCTGTGTATTTCAGGTACAGTCAA
>NW_019955652.1:0-1347 GCF_002910315.2 Salvelinus sp. IW2-2015
TTATTTTATACTGCAGAGGACCATGTTGGTTATTCACCATGTGACTGATTCATAAATTACTAAACTGAACCTGCTATTTACCGAAACCTTAGCATTTTCATATATTGTACGTAGACTTTAATGTTACTGGTAGAGCAGAGAAAAAACACTTCATCCTTATAATGTCCTAGAGAGTGTTGACGAGAGCTATTGCCTGGGAGAAATTCCAGTGATGAGGAGGAAAAAGGGAGAGCAAGAAAAGGAAATGTTTGTTGTCCTTTTACTGTACACCACGGCCTGCAGTCACAGCCCTGGTCGCATAGTGAAGAGTTAACGGAGCAATCAGACCTGCAGCCGCGGCCTCAGCTGCGCAGTCAAGTGTTAGACAATGGAACAGCTGTCGGGTGCGGCAGCTCCAGAAATAGAGCTGTTCATTTCACCTGTCTGTCTCACACCTGTGTGCTGTGCAGGCCGGGGAGAGAGAGGGCGAGGGCTAGGCCAAACAGAAGGCTGTGGAGCCAGAGGAAACTGAAAGGAGAGACGTGCACAGAGATAACAAACACACGCGTAAACACACAAACAGGAAGTAACTAGGCTGACTCACCAATCATGTGATTGGCGACGTGGATCTGGATCTCCCGCTCTGTCTCGAAGGTCATTTGGCATTTGATGCACTGGTACGTCTTCTTCTGCAATGCAACAGACAGGTAGACAATCATTTTAGAGAGGGAATCAAACTGCTCATTCACTCACACAATACAAAAAGGATGTACTGGGGGGAGGGGGGGGGGGATTTCTCCTTGCTGTTACACTGAGCTGAAACAAAAGCGGAGCTAAGGATTGAGCGTCCCTGGGACCTCACTGTCAATATCTAGTAGAGCGAACAGGCCACACAATGCCTCAGCAGGGCCGAGCTGCAGGCCCCGCCAGGCCCAAATGAAACGCAGCCATGAATTCACACATCTAACTGAGCACAACTTCTTACTGACACGTTAGCCACTGGGAACTGACACACTGCTAGAAAATACCGTTAAAATGCTTATAGTATTGTATGAGGGAAATCTTTTAAAAGCTAGGCTATTTTTGCACCCATGATAAGTATAAGTGGGAACAACATGGCGTCAACTGACATAATAAAATAAAAATGACATTAAAATCTTTAGATTTCAGATCACACAAAAAGGATTAGGAATGATTGAATACAATGACGTTAATTAGATTTGTCTAAATGCAGGGCCATTAAACGTTTTGTTGGGTTGGCAATAACTTCCATTTATTTTATACTGCAGAGGACCATGTTGGTTATTCACCATGTGACTGATTCATAAATTACTAAACTGAACCTGCTATTTACCGAAACCTTAGCAT
>NW_019955653.1:0-1347 GCF_002910315.2 Salvelinus sp. IW2-2015
TACAATCTTCGAAGCACTGCAGATTTTGTTGTGAGGATACAGAATGAATTGACCATTTATTTTGGTATTGTCCTCAAGCAGCCGGTCAGAAACGCTGAACATGGATCTAAAATTGACCCTAGAAAAACTGTTGGATATCTGGAGACCAGGTCAGTGAAATAGTAATATACTAACGCTCTTAGTAAAAGATTAACTCAGACTGTAGATTCTATTCAATTAGATATAAATTGTATAGTTGAAAGATATGCTGCATAGAAAGCCAAAAAAGGGTTGCCAGCAGAGACAAGTGGGAGTGGAGTTGCTGGYCGAAGGATAGAAWGACTAAGATGAAAAATTCCATATAAAAGGTAGATACATGAATGACACTGAGAGGCTGTGTTGTTAGTTAAACTGATGCCATGCAGGTGTCTGGACAAATGCACCAAGATGGACATGGTGTCGTACATGCACTCAAACATTGTTGGCCTTGCTGTTGTATTGTCCTGGATGTTTTTCATGGTTGTTTCTCTTGTTCGTTGGTGGGGCATGGAATGGAATTCTATTTATTCTCTGTCTGGAATCTGATGGTTGAGGGGCTGCTCTTGGAACTGTGGTTGGTTGGTGGGGGGGGCACGTTTTTGATAGTGCGAGATCTGTCGATGTGCCCTTGAGCAGTGCGTTGAACCTGTTGGCTCCTGTGTGTCTCTGGATCAGAGGCTGTTAGATGACTAATGTGATGTAGATGGGCAATTTCCCTGCAAGTATGTTTAAGAGACGAAATAGACTCCAGCTTAATTTACACTTCACGGTAACATTTGGTTCATGATCTGATCCAATGACTTAATGATCAAAGTTTGTAGGTTCTACACATTGTATAACAATGTCTAACCCATCCAGGTCTGCTTTGTGACCAGWTTAGCTGGTGAAGCWTACAAATTTGGATCATGATGCCTGCTGACATCATAAGTCAATGGTACTACCTGTCAGTGAGTTGAGGCAGGTACAGTTGATATATAAATAGTTTGACCATCCAGATCACGCCGCCAGAGGTGGTCAGGAAAGAGATCACAATGAGTATTAAACTTGTCTACAACTGCCTAAAGGTGGGCACAGATTACAGACATCAAGACAAAGGCACGTTAGACCCAGGTACAAATGAATGCCGAGAAAAGTGTGTAAGAGAGAATACCGGACACATGGTCAGTAATATTGGTATGACATTTAGTAATKTACAAGAGGCAACAGGAACGTCTTCCAGCCACATCATTTAATTCAGACCAACAACCACAGTTCAGAAATTGTTTAAGAAATGTTTCAGCACAAAATGCACAGGTTTACAAAGATCACTGAAGTTGATTTGGCAGTTGG
>NW_019955654.1:0-1347 GCF_002910315.2 Salvelinus sp. IW2-2015
CTGTTTAAACTACTAGCACACAGCTCAGACACCCATGCACACCCCACAAGACATGGCACCAAAGGTCTCTTCACAATCCCAAAGTCTAGAACAGAATATGGGAGGCACACAGTACTACGTAGAGCCATGGCTACATGGAACTCTATTCCCCATCAGGTAACTGATGCAGTAGAATCAGATTTAAAAAACAGATAAAAAATACACCTTATGGAACAGCGGGGACTTTGAAGAGACACACACACAGGCACAGGCACAGACACACGCTTACACATACACATGATAAGACACGCACTCTACACACAATCGAATCCCCGAGCTGACAAGGTAAAAATCTGTCGTTCTGCCCCTGGGCAAAGCAGTTAACCCAATGTTCCCTGGGCGTCGAAGACGTGGATGTTGATTATGGCAGCCCCCTGCACCTCTCTGATTCAGAGCGGTTGGGTTAAATGCAGAAGACATATTTCAGTTGAAGGCATTCATTTGTACAACTGACTAGGTATCCCCCTTTCCCTTCCTACACATGGATTTTGTATTGTAGATATGTGGTAGTAGAGTAGTGGCCTGAGGGCACACACTTAATGTGTTGTGAAAAGTGTTATGAAATGTAATGTCATGTAATATTTTAAATTGGCAGCAGCTAATGGGGTACCTTAATAAATACAAATACAGCCATGCTAAACACCTGCTCCACTACACTACTCTACATTACAGTACATTACATTACACTACACTACACTAAACAACATGCCTGGTTTTGCCTTAACAGGTCTAAAGAGCTATACAACACTTAAGAAGGATAAAATGTAGCATTGTAAAAGAGTCAACTCAGTCCACTTTGTCTTTTACAATGATATGGAAGGTAGATTTGGACAAGAGTAGCATGGTTGTGTATGAAGTTTTGGACATTGTAAGTGTCCTCCTCACACTCTTTTGATTGAGCGTGGATCACTGTCTTGAAAATGTTGCACAGACAGTTTCAGTCGAGAAGAGGTTTTTGTCAATGCACCATATGTTCTCTGTCTCCAACAGCCTACTTAAGCAATAAGGCACGAGGGGGTGTGGTATATGGCCAATATACCACGGCTAAGGGCTGTTCGTAGGCACGACGCATTGGCCATATACCACAAACCACGAGGTGCCTTATTGCTCTTTGAAACTGGTTACTAACGTAATTAGAGCAGTAAAAATACATGTTTTGTCATACCTGTGGTATACGGTCTGGTATACAACGGCTGTCAGCCAATCAGCATTCAGGACTCGAACCGCCCAGTTTATAAAGACATTTATATATTTGGAATTTATTTTGCATTGTTGAATATTCATATCTGATTGGCTTGAGGGGCATTC
>NW_019955655.1:0-1347 GCF_002910315.2 Salvelinus sp. IW2-2015
GTGCTTGAGAAGGGGAGGGAGAGAGAGGGGATGGAGAGAGGGAGCGAGAGCTGTCTCTTATACACATCTAGATGTGTATAAGAGACAGGTGTGTGTGTGTGTGTGTGTGTGTGTTGAGGTCCTGATCCTGCCATCAGTCAGCAGGCAGAGAGAGGCATCTCATTCCCTCAAGTCACCGTCTCTCACACAGGCTCTGATGGTGGCTCACGCTGATGATGTCATGGTATAGATCAGCAGGGCGTCTGTTGTGGGGTTGGGTGTCAGCGGCGCTGGCTGGGATAGAGGAGGGAGGGAGAGACGGAAGAGTGGGGGGTAGGGACAGCAGAGTGACTCACTGGCTGAGAGTGACTCAAGYCTTTTAGCCAACTTCCAGAGACACTGGGGAAATGTGAGGAGGATGAATCCACACATTACTTCCAGCTACTGCTCATTCTCATCCATGGGTGGGTCAATATGTTAACTGTAAAACTGTTGTGTTTCCATCACACAGACAGTGAGTGGGGTGAAGTGAGTGCAGCATCATGCCCTCCAGGGTGGTGTGGGACAGAACAGTGAYACTGTCTCTAAGGGCTGCTGGGCTCTTGACTGTAGCTCCGCCTGCTACACAAAACTATCCTTCCCTGCTCCTCCTCTTCCTCGCTTCGCAGTTTCAATTCCACTCTCTGTTCCCACTTCTTGGAACCAGCCCATGCAATTGGATTTGGTCTCTGTCCGTCGGTGCGTCTGGCTTGTCTCAACATCCTCTTCACTCACTATGGCTCTYCATTCTCCCCTGCCCTGCCTTTTATCGCTCTCGTAATTGGCCAGGGGTCCATTGCAGTCTGTTACAACATGACTGTGCAGCAACAACAGCAGATCCGTATGTACTTGTGCTGATGCTGTGTACTGAGCCGCGGTACGCCTGCTGCTGCCTTTAGGAGCCTTTGTGTGATGTTTGATGCGTGCTCTGGTGTTACACTGGCTGTTTGTGTTTAGATAGCTAGGAATCGGTTGGGGGGGATGGAGAGATAGACAGTTCATTGTTTACATTCATCGATTGCCAGGGAGCCTCTCTCTCTCTCTCACTCCCTCTCTACCTGTCTTTTCCACCAAAACCTCTTTATCAATACACCCAGTACCCTGCTCCCTATGCAGCTGCAGGCCAGGGGTTTGGTTAGATCAGGGTAATGGGTGTAGAAACAGGCTAATAACATTACTGACACTGTAAGGATGGGGGGGGGGGGTCAGAGTGGGCTGATGGAGGAAGGGTAGGGAGGAAGCTGGGAAGGGGAGGGGAGGGGGTCAGAGTGGGCTGATGGAGAAAGGGGGAGAGGGATGCTGGGAAGGGGGAGGGGCAGGTGCATTCAG
>NW_019955656.1:0-1347 GCF_002910315.2 Salvelinus sp. IW2-2015
AATTTTACATTTACATTTAAGTCATTTAGCAGACGCTCTTATCCAGAGCGACTTACAAGTTGGTGCATTCACCTTATGATATCCAGTGGAACAACCACTTTACAATAGTGATGGTGGGCTGTGGAAGCTAAGACTCTTTGTGCTTGTGGTGCATGGTCTTGGACTATCTACTGTGTACGGCCAGCTGGATAAGACTCTGCCGGAAGTGGTGTAGGACTCGTAGACCTTAACCACCAATTGTTTGGGCCACTTGCAGAAGATTTGCTGGTACTGCACATCTCCTGGAAAGACATGGTTGTGGTAATATTACAAGTATTAATCGGAAGCGTAGTTAAGTTGCTGTGAATGACACAGTTTCACTGCATTGCATTTAGAGGTCTCATTGTGTTTAAATTCAAAGCATGTATAATGTTCCCGGTCAAGTTCATCCAGGGTGATTTAATATCAAAAACGTTTGTCATAACTTTTTAGAAATCCTTTCTTGGAACTGTCATATAAAAACGAGAGAGAGAGATAGAGAGGGAGAGAGAGCGAGAGAAAGGAAAGGACATCGCCATGCTCTAAATGTCAATAATTATTGACGTAACGTGCCAGTTCTTCCATTTCTTAAATGTTATTAAAAGGATGAGACGAGAGAGGGAAATTGGAGTTGGAGGGCAATAATGGTCTGCAGTGGGTACAGTCTATTTAGAATCTTTAGATTCTCTTTAGAATCTACAGTATTTAGAAGTTTTTTTGCCTGTCCCCATAGAAGAACCCTTGAAGAACCCTTTTTTGTTCCATGTAAAATCCTTTTACTTTCAGGTAGAACCCTACTGGGTTCCATGTAAAACCCTCTGGGGAAAGGGTTCTAAATGTCAATAAAGGGGGAAAGGGTTCTACATGGAACCAAAAATGTTTTTGACCTTTAAACAAAACCGGTTCTTCTATGGGGACAGCCGAAGGACCCTTTTGGAACCTTTTTTTCTAAGAGTGTAGACCTTAGCAGCAGACACAGAGACACAGAACCGACTAGCAGCAGGTCTCATTCAGCCCAGATGCTCTCCAAGTGATTTCCCGTCAAAAATCATTTCCACTGCCGAGGGGTCGGGAGATGGAGGGAGGAAGTGTGTGGGGAAAGTGTACACTTGTTTGTGTGTGTGTGGTGTGTCTGTGTGTGTGTGTGTGTGTGTGTGTGTGTGTGTGTGTGTGTGTGTGTGTTGGGTGTGTGTTGTGTGTGTGTGTGTGTAGGTGGTGCTGTTGTGTGTGTGGTGTGTGTTGTGTGTGTGTGTGTGTGTGTGTGTGGTGTGTTGTGTGTGTGTGTCTTGGTGAGATACTGAGCGGTACAAAGATATGAATAAATTGGAA
>NW_019955657.1:0-1347 GCF_002910315.2 Salvelinus sp. IW2-2015
GGAATTTCTTTCCTTCTTAATGTGTTTGAGCCAGTCATTTCAAGAACTTTTAACGTTTCTTCAAGTGCAGTCACAAAAACCATCAAGCGCTATAATGAAACTGGCTCTCAAGAGGACCATCACAGGAAAGGAAGACCCAGAGTTACCTCTGCTGCAGAGGATAAGTTCATTGGAGTTACCAGCCTCAGAAATTACAGCCCAAATAAATGCTTCACAGAGTTCAAGTAACAGACACATCTCAACATCAACTGTTCTGAGGAGACTGCGTGAATCAGGCCTTCATGGTCGAATTACTGCAAGGATAACCACTACTAAAGGACACCAATAAGAAGAGACTTGCTTGGGCCAAGAAACACGAGCAATGGACATTAGACCGGTGGAAATCTGTCCTTTGGTCTGATGAGTCCAAATGTGCGATTTTTGGTTCCAACCGCCGTGTCTTTGTGAGACACAGAGTAGGTGAGCGGATTATCGTAAAAATGTATGAAAACAAAAATGTGCTTTTACAATTAGGTTTAGGCATAAGGTTAGCAGAGAATAGAATGTGTAGAAATAGGTTTATGGCCTCCCGAGTGGCGCAGTGTGGTGCTAAGATGCTGAATCGCAGTGCTAGCTGTAACCACTAGAGATTCTGGTTCGAGTCCAGGCTCTGTCGCAGCCGGCCGTGACCGCGAGACCCATGGGGCGGCGCACAATTGGCCCAATGTTGTCCGGGTTAGGGGAGGGTTTGYCCGGCAGGGATGTTCTTGTCCCATCGTGCATTAGCAACTCCTGTGGTTGGCTGGGTGCAATGCACACTGACACGGTTGCCAGGTGTACAGTGTTTCCTCCGACTCATTGGTGCGGCTGGCTTCAGGGTTAAGCGGGCATTGTGTCAAGAAGCAGTGCGGCTTGACTGGATTGTGTTTCGGAGGACACATGGCTCTTGACCTTTGCCTCTCCCGAGTCCGTACGGTAGTTGCAGCGATGGGACATTACTGTAACTACCAATTGGATACCACGAAAAAGGGTAAAATATAATAATAATACAGAAATAGGTGGGGTTTAAGACTTTGTGGCTGTGATAACTACTGACAACTGCTAAACTTGGAGAGGACAGTTAGCCCTAAATACTTACAAAAAGTGTGCTTCTGATGAAGAGCTACAAAAGTAAGTAAATAGCTATATTAGACTGAAAGATAATAATGTTTTGGTCATGTTTTGGTTTAGTCCTTGACCTGTATCCTAATCTGATTTTGAAAGTGTCCAGATAAAAAATATTGAATGAATATTTTATAATTATTAGATGCTGCATACCCAGACACTTGTCTAAATTGATGGGTCATGTGTAAGAAATGCTATAACCAC
>NW_019955658.1:0-1347 GCF_002910315.2 Salvelinus sp. IW2-2015
AAGAGAGAGTTCAATAGTCAAGAGGTATAATCAATACAAATGGTATAGAGAGAAATAGTCCTATAATAAATCACAGCCTAAAAGCTTCTTATCCTGGGAATATTGAGAGACTCATGTTAAAAGAACCACGCAGCTTTCTTATGTTCTGAGCAAGGAACTTAAACGTTAGCTTTTTTACATGGCAAATATTGCACTTTTACCTTCTTCTCCAACACTTTGTTTTTGCATTATTTACACCAAAATGAACATGTTTCATTATTTATTTGAGACTAAATTGATTTTATTGATGTATTATATCAAGTTAAAATAAAAGTGTTCATTCAGTATTGGTGTAATTGTCATTATATTTATAAAAAAATAAAAATCGTCCGATTTATCGGTATCGGCATTTTTTGGTCCTCCAATAATATCGGTGTTGAAAATCATAAAATCGGTCGACCTATAATCTGACCCATCCAATTGGCCAGTGGAAGGCATAATAGTGCACTTGATATGCTCTCCGAGCCTGCCGGGAAGGCAGAGTTTATGCCTTCAGCCACAYGAAATGGTTAAAAATGGCAACAGGGCACCTGAAATTGGGTGCACCTACCACCAAATAAATAAGGCTTTATCATTGGGTTTTTTGCAGAAATATTTGTCGATCGACTAGGAATGCTTTGGAGATCGACCGGTTGGTGACCGCTGCTCTAGAAAGTGTAGTGAAGTTAAATCGCATGTTTCTCTCAGTGGACTGATATTTCCTTGTTCTGCGACTGCTGCGCGGCGGTATCGGGCTAAAGGTAACATTTCTGGTCACATCTCCAGCTTCTGGTGCCAGCTGCACCACCTCACGTCAACCGTTGTCACATGTCCCAGCAGGGTCCCACAGACAGWAGACTAGGGGGCATAAATGCCATGTATCTTCATTGGGAGTTGAAGGACCGCTGGATAGGAGAATGCAGCTTGGGCTTCTTAGAACCCTTTTCCATTATTAACATGATCACAGTTCCCAGGCGAGTGTGCGCTGTATGCCCAGAGTGAGTGTCTGAAGTGTATTAGGATGTTCTCCTCTGGATCGGAGCCAGGCAATGACATAAGGGAGTTCTGGGCACCATCTGTGCTCCTGTCCCTGACAGGCATTTAAGTGTTTGCCCTCCTCACTACCAACTGGGCACATACATACAGTACACACATACATACATACACATATACATATACACATATATACACTGCTCAAAAAAATAAACACTTAAACAACACAATGTAACTCCAAGTCAATCACACTTCTGTGAAATCAAACTGTCCACTTAGGAAGCAACACTGATTGACAATAAATTTCACATGCTGTTGTGCAAATGGAATAGACAA
>NW_019955659.1:0-1346 GCF_002910315.2 Salvelinus sp. IW2-2015
TGTGTGTGTGTGTAAAGTGTTCATTTTGGGGAGGGGTCTGTGACCCCCAGTAGTGTAACAGATGACTGGTGTGAGCTCAAAAGGACTGATGGTGGTGGGTGAGAGACCCAGAAACCATGACCCTCCAGCGGCCGTTTTGAAGCGAACTACAACAAAGCTGCTTTGTCACCGCACAGGACTAACATGGAAAATGAAGACAAACTAAAAAGGGGCTGTGTTTGGTTTGAGGTTCATATAAATTACAGACTAAAAAAAATCTGACTTTCTATCAAGTGTTGCTTTGAAGAGCTGCTGTCCGCTTGTCTGTGTTTGTTTGATTGTTTGTTTGTTTGGAGGGAAAGAGGAACGGCGAAGGATTCAAGGACACTGGTCTTAGGTCTGGACATGCTGTTCAAGTTGGCGTCATTAAACGTGGTGAAATGTGGTTTGACGAATAGATAAGCCGCACACAAACGCACACTTCCTTGTGTAACCTCAAAGTGGTTAAGAGGTCACAAAGGTCAAGGTTGACGAAGAGGATAAGGGACGAGTCCTTCTGATAGGGTTTAGGATATTATGCCCCCATTGGCTAATGTCACACTGGACTTCTTTAACAGGGCCTATGCTTATCTCTGTTTGTGTGTTCTACTTACATTGGACTGAGAGACACAAGACCTGCATTGCACCATCTGACAGTCCTTAGATAGCTGACCTCCTAACCTCCACTGAATTATAGACAGAGATGACAAAAATGCCAACTGAACACAGTACAGCGTTCTAAGGTACTGCATCTCAGTTCACTACATACCCTGGTTCGATTCCAGGCTGTATCACAACCGGCCGTGATTGGGAGTACCATAGGGCAGCGCACATTTGGCCCAGCGTAGTCCAGGTTCGGCCGTCATTGTAAATAAGAATTTGTTCTTAACTGACTTGCCTAGTTAAATAAATAAATAAAAACRTATACAAACCTCAGGACATGTTTCCAGACCACTACTAACCCTCCGGTAGTGAACATAAGTATGTGGACACATGCTCATCGAACATCTCATTCATGGGCATTAATAGGGGGACCCCCCTTTGCTGCTATAACAGCCTCCATTCACTCTTCTGGAAAGGCGTTCCAATAGATGTTGGAACRTTGCTGCAGGGACTTGCTTCCATTCAGCCACAGGAGYGTTAGTGAGTTCGGGCACTGATGTTGGGCAATTAGACCTGGCTTGTAGTCGGCGTTCCAATTCATCCCAAAGGTGTTCGATGGGGTTGAGGTCAGGGCTTTGTGCAGGCCAGTAAAGTTCTTCCATAACAATCTCCACAAACCATTTCTGTATGGACCTTCGCTTTGTGCACGGGGGCTGAAACAGGAA
>NW_019955660.1:0-1346 GCF_002910315.2 Salvelinus sp. IW2-2015
AGTTAGCATTATCGCTAAGCAAATGTATGTCCGCATCAGTTAGCATTATCGCTAAGCAAGTGTATGTCCGCATCAGTTAGCATTATCGCTAAGCAAATGTATGTCCGCATCAGTTAGCATTAGCTTTTAAAGGGAGTGAAAAGCTATAAAGTGCAGCTGTTAGCTAGCTAGTCATGTTGTTGAGTTCAATTGAATGCTAGATAATGACATTGTAAGGGAATGGGAAGGGAGGTTAGGCACAGTGCAACAACACAAAGCACAGTGGTGTTTTAGTGTTTAATCAACAGATGGTGGGCGGGAAGAGGATGGCTTATAGCTTCAGCTTTGCTCATCACTGCTTCCAATGGAGGGAAGCTTCCATTCTATTCATTAGATTTTTGAGAGAGATAGCTTTGAATGTTTACGGAAATTAAAGGCAATATATATTGCAATATATATTGCGGATCATCAGTTCGGCTAATCACTTTGTCCACTCACTGTGTGCTTTGTTTCTGAGGTTGTTGTGAAGCTATCTAAGGGCCAGATCAGTTCTGGCAGACTGACAATCGGCCAGAGGGACATTTTCCATCATTAGGCAATGCCAATTCATTATTCCACTGGTAAGTGCTATCTCACAAGTGACATTATCTTGTTGCAATCCAGTGGCGAAAATCAAACCGAATTCATTAGTTGACAAATATCAATAGGGGCTATTTTCCTTGGTTAGGCATAGAATACACGGGAGCAGATGATGTCCTAGACATAGGAGTTTTAATACATACACACAAATTATCTAGGTCAAATAGGGGAGAGGCGTTGTGCTGTGAGGTGTTCCTTTATCTGTTTTTTTAAACCAGGTTTACTGTTCACTTAAGCAATWTGAGATGGAACGGAGTTCCATGCAATAATGGCAATATATAATACTGTACACTTTCTTGAATTTTTTCTGGATTTCGGGATGTGAAAAGACCCCTGGTGGCATGTCTGGTGGGGTAAGTGTGCATGTCAGAGCTGTGTGTAATTCGACTAGGAAAACAATTTGGGATTTTCAACACATTAATGTTTCTTATAAAAAGAAGTGATACAGTCAGTCTCTCCTCAATTCTTAACCAAGAGAGACTGACATGCATAGTATTTATATCAGCCCTCTGGTTACATTGAAGAGCAAGACATGTCGCTCTGTTCTGGACCAGCTGCAGCTTAACTAGGTCTTTCCTTTCAGCACTCGACCACATGACTGGAGAATAATCAAGATAAGACTAAACTAGAGCCTGAGGATTTGCTTTTTGGAATATGGTGTCAAAAAATCTGAGCATCTCTTTATTATGGACAGACCTCTTCCAATCTTTACAACAATTGAATCTATA
>NW_019955661.1:0-1346 GCF_002910315.2 Salvelinus sp. IW2-2015
CAGATCTGGGAATGGTACCAAAAAATGTCTGCAGCATTGACGGTTCCAAGAACACAGTGGCTACATCATTCTTTATTGGAAGAAGTTTGGAACTACAAAGACTCCACCTAGAGCTGGCCGACCAACTGAGCAATCGGGGGAGAGAGGATTGGCAGGGAGGTGACAAGGACACCCGATGGTCACTCTGACAAAGCTCCAGAGTTCCTCTGTGGAGATGGGAGAACCTTTCAGAAGGACAACCATCTCTGCAGCACTCCACCAATCAGGCCTTTATGGTTAAGTGGCAAGACGGAAGCCACTCCTCAGTAACAGGCATACGACAGCCAACTTGGAGTTGACCAAAAGGCACCTAAAGGATTCTAAGACCATGAGAAACAAGATTCTCTGSTCTGATGAAACCAAGATTGAACTCTTTGGCCTTAATGCCAAGTGTCACGTCTGGAGGAAACCTGGCACCATCCCTAAGGGGCGGCAGGTAGCCTACTGGTTAGAGCGTTGGACTAGTAACTGAAAGGTTGCGAGATCGAATCCCCGAGCTGACAAGGTAAAAATATGTCGTTCTGCCCCTGAAGGCAGTTAACCCACTGTTCCTAGGCCGTCATTGAAAATAAGAATTTGTTCTTAACTGACTTGCCTAGTTAAATAAAGGTAAAATAAAAAAGCATGGTTGTGGCAGCATCATGCTGTGGGGATGTTTTCAGGGATTGGGAAACTAGTCAGGATCGAGGGAAAGATGAACGGAGCAAAGTACAGAGAGACCCTTGATGAAAACCTGCTCCATAGCGCTCAGAACCTCAGACTGGGGCCAAGGTTCACCTTCCAACAGGACAACGAGCCTAAGCACACAGTCAAGACAACGCAGGAGTGGCTTCATAAAAGTCTCTGAATGTCCTTGAGTGGCCCAGCCAGAGCCCGGACTTGAAGCTGATCTAACATCTCTGGAGAGACCTGAAAATAGCTGCGCAGCGACACTCTCCATCTAACCTGACAGAGCTTGAGAGGATCTGCAGAGAAGAATGGGAGAAACTCCCCAAATACAGATGTGCCAAGCTTGTAGCATCATACCCAAGAAGACTCAAAGCTGTAATTGCTGCCAAAGGTGCTTCAAAGTAATGAGTAAAGGGTCTGAAAACTTATGTAAATGTGATACTTCAGTTTATTTTTTATATAAGTTTGCAAAAATGTCTAAAAACCTGTTGTTGCTTTGTCATTATGAGGTATGTGTGTAGATTGATGAGGGGGAAAAGGAGTCCGAATACATATATATACAGTGGGGAGAACAAGTATTTGATACACTGCCGATTTTGCAGGTTTTCCTACTTACAAAGCATGTAGAGGTCTGTAAT
>NW_019955662.1:0-1346 GCF_002910315.2 Salvelinus sp. IW2-2015
ATATATATATATATATATATATATATATAGTATATGGTAGTGATTCATTAAAAATCCTACAATGTGATTTTCTGGGGGAAAAAAATAAAATTTTGTCTGTCATAGTTGAAGTGTACCTATGATGAAAATTACAGGCCTCTCTCATCTTTTTAAGTGGGAGAACTAGCACAATTGGTGGCTGACTAAATACTTTTTTGCCCCACTGTATATAGTATATAGTAGTGATGTATATATATATATAGTATATGGTAGTGATGTATATATATATATAGTATATGGTAGTGATGTATATATATATATGTATAGTATATAGTAGTGATGTATATATATATATATATATATATATAGTATATGGTGGTGATGTGTATATATATATATATAGTATATAGTAGTGATGTATATAATGTTGAAGTCGGAAGTTTACATACACCTTAGCCAAATACATTTAAACTCAGCTTTTCACAATTCCTGATATTTAATCCTAGTAAAAATTCCCTGTCTTTTTTATTTATTTATTTATTTTTAATTTTTATCTAATTTCACCTTTATTTAACCAGGTAGGCTAGTTGAGAACAATTTCTCATTTGCAACTGCGACCTGGCCAAGATAAAGCAAAGCAGTTTGACACAAACAACAACACAGAGTTACACATGGAATAAACAAAACATACAGTCAATAATACAGTAGAACAAAAAGAAAACAAAAAGTCTATATACAGTGAGTGCAAATGAGGTAAGATAAGGGAGTTAAGGCAATAAATAGGCCATGGTGGCGAAGTAATTACAATTTAGCAATTAAACACTGGAATGGTAGATGTGCAGAAGATGATGTGCAAGTAGAGATACTGGGGTGCAAAGGAGCAAGATAAATACATAAATGCAGCATGGGGATGAGGTAGTTGGATGGGCTATTTACAGATGGGCTATGTACAGGTGCAGTGATCTGTGAGCTGCTCTGACAGCTGGTGAACTGGAGGGAAAGGCGATCAAATGAGGAATTGGCTTTGGGGTGACCAGTGAGATATACCTGATGGAGCGTGTGCTACAGGTGGGTGCTGCTATGGTGACCAGTGAGCTGAGATAAGGCGGGGCTTTACCTAGCAGAGACTTGTAGATGACCTGGCGCCAGTGGGTTTGGCGACGAGTATGAAGTGAAGGCCAGCCAACGAGGGCATACAGATTGCAGTGGTGGGTAATATATGGGTCTTTGGTGACAAAACGGATGGCACTGTGATAGACTGCATCCAATTTGTTGAGTCGTGTTGGAGGCTATTTTATAAATTACATCGCTGAAGTCGAGGATCGGTAGGATGGTCAGTTTTACGACGGAATGTTTGGCAGCATGAG
>NW_019955663.1:0-1346 GCF_002910315.2 Salvelinus sp. IW2-2015
GTGTGTGTGTGTGCGTGTGAGTGTTGGCGTGCGTATACATATAAGTGTTTGCTTGTGTGTGTACCTGAGGCCTGCTCTTCTGCAGTGCTACCTCATCCATGACATGTGTATCAGACACCTAAGAGTTAATGAACAGGCCCTCAGCACCTCTGGCCCTGATACATCTTCCAGACATCCACATCATGAATGACTACTTCAGCATATCAGCAGAGCAGTCTACATATACAAACACATGCTGGCAAGGATGCTTTGCATGGATGCACACACACACACTCATTGTGTATTTATTCCTTGTGTTATTATTTTTCTATTATATATATTTCTGTTCTCACTGCGTTGTTGGGAAGGGCCTGTCATGCCAAATAATGTCTTCCGGCCAAATAGTGTCCCCCTCTATGTCACAATGGGATTCGATAAACAACTACCGTCCGTTGCTATATCAACGGTGTGACGACCTAATGATTAACATTTTGGAGATCATTACAGCCTAAATGACATTCTTTTCATCAACGCTATTCAAACTAGGCTGATTTCCGCGACAATTTCACTGTTTAAAAGTTTTATTTTAGCTAATAAAATGAAAACATTAATTCAAACTACTTTTGGGTACCTTGCTAACATTACAACATGAAATCCATATCTTAAACATTGCTATGTTTTGGAAATGACAAAGAAAACACGTAATCTGCTTGACACATTGAAGTTACTTACCTTACAGATCACGAAGTCAGCTAATTACCACTCCATTCATATGGAAATCGATTTGATTCATACACTTGCTTGTCTGGCTGTCATGTTTTTATTTTAACCTGCCCTTCCCTTGTCTACACTGAAATAATATAATTTCACTAGTCCTCTATTATGATTATTTTTTTTCTATCTCGCATAACTCATTAGTACACCCTTGTGGTTGAATATAAATGTATCTATTGTAGGTTCGAGGATACAACAATGAATAATGTGGAACAAATAAATGCCATCAAAGGATACCTTACAACTTACAATAATGAACACCTTGTGAAAACCAACCTGGCAATATTTAGATTGTAATACATAAACTTTGATAGTTTTGGTACAGGTGTGTCATTAATTTATTTTCCTAGATTGTTTGTGCACTAACAAGGAAATCATAGACTAAAATGCAGAATTCTGGTGTGTGGAATATAGAGGAAGTGGTTGCTGTGTGGGTGGGAGGTTCTGCCTGTCACTCGTTCTCAACAGGCAGCCGGTCTCGGAAGAGGGACTTGAAGAGGGAGACTGCAAAGTCCAGGCACTGCTGCTCACTTTGTTCTGAGTGTTACAGTGCTAATGATTTTAGTTGATCTGTGTATCTCACATATTATGTG
>NW_019955664.1:0-1346 GCF_002910315.2 Salvelinus sp. IW2-2015
TTTGATTTGATTTGACATCATATCGCTCTATTATTTTGTATGTACATAACAGTGCTAATTCAGCCAAGCAATAGTGCCTGAATGGTGCTTTAAACAAGGCCTTTCCATCAGTGGGATGTTGAGGCTTTAAAGGGATAGTTCAGGATTTTGGCAATGAAGCCCGTTATCTAATTCCCCAGAGTCAGATGAACTCGTGGATACCATTTTTATGTATTTGCGTCCAGTAAAAAGGAAGTCAGAGAGAGTTTCGCAAGCCAATGCTAACTAGCGTTAGCGCTATGACTGGAAGTCTACAGGAACATGCTAGCTGTTCCCATAGACTTCCACTCATTGCACTAACACTAGTTAGCAACTTCCTTCCATCTTACTCTGGGGAAGTAGATAAAGGGCGTCATTGCCAAAATCCCGAACTACCCCTTTAAATAACCATGCTTTGACGCCTGAGCCGTGCAGCAGAGTAGTACACACACACAGGTACACACACACAGGTCCAATCTCTCTGAAGCCTGAGTGGCTTTCCGTATTCTCAGGAGTGTGGAACTTTTGAAGCCGCTCTCTCTGTCTCCAGCATATTTGAACGGGCTCGTTAGCTGGCACCGGCTCCTCCTCCTCCTAGGCTTTGCCTTCACACACGGCTCCTATGTTGTGCCAGAAGCCAGTGACCACATTCACTTAACCTCTAACTGGCCAAGCTTGGCTCCTTTGGCTCAGTGTTACGTTTGACAATGCCTACTCTCTCACCTCTTAATGTCGACACAAGCCACCAGGGTTGCGTAGGTTACTTTCTAAATGTAATCCGTTAGTTACTAGTTAGCTACCTGTTCAAAATAGTGATCAGTAATTTAACTTTTGGATTACCAAACTCTATAACGTAATCAGATTACTTTCAGTTACTTTTGGATTACTTTCCTCTTAAGAGATATTAAAAGATGACCTAAAGGATCCATCAAACTCATTTGGTGTCGTCATAGTGTTTTTATTTGATTTATTTTTGGTTAAAAAAAATTGTAACCTTTTATTTAACTAGTGGTCTCTGACTTGTGGTCAGACTCGCTCAAGTGAGGAGGTGCTGAGGGACATTTTTGTCAATAAGTATTTTCCTCTGCTCATGCAGGAGTAATAAATTAGTGCACTAAGATTTTGAATTGTTTTTATATTAATTATTTTTTAATTGTGGTTTATCAGGGGGTGCTGCAGCACCCCTACTTCCCGCGGCTATGCAGATATGACTGGGCACCGCGTGGCAGCATGCCAGCAACCTCATTCTCCCAGCTAACGCTGATATAATACCCCTATGCAGAAAGGGCAAAGCACCTCCCCCATTCTCTCTCTGTTTTTCTTTCTCT
>NW_019955665.1:0-1346 GCF_002910315.2 Salvelinus sp. IW2-2015
AGACTGGATCTCTGAGGTGACTGGTCACAAACCCTTGCCCCGGATCAGGACACTGGATCAAGAGCCGTCACGGTTCCTTCTTGAGTCGGAACCAGGACCCAACCCCGAGGGACAGAGACTCCACCACCACACAGAAGACAACCAGTGGACAGGTGGACTGAACAACCTCAGTCCTGGTGGTCATCAGAGAGACAGAGGCTCCAGTCAGGTATCCAATCTGCAGCCCAGACCATTCTCTTCACAGTCTCAGTGCAGGGATGTAGCAGGGCCTGGGGCTGATAGAGATAGACCCTCCTGTTCCTATGATACAAACACCACAGTATCCATGATGAACAGAGCAGGTTACCCTGGGCTTCAGCCTTCACAGAGAGCGGTGGGAGACGCCCCTGGTGGTAGTCTATCAGCAAGTCTGTCTTCTCCTTCAGGGTCTCGTCTAAAGCCTGGTGACTGGGTTCATAGACAGCCTGGACCTGGGTCTAGCTTTCCTGGTCATGGTTACCCCACGAATACAGACAGGGTCAGGATGGGCATTCATCACAAGAGGTACCTAACCTATAACAATCCCAACAACACCCAAACAACGGCTAGAGATCGAGGGATCTCAAAGACTCCTGCTTCTACCTCCTCTGGTGTCATTGGGTCACAACGTGAGTGGCCGAGCGTTAGGACGGACGCCGACAAGCCCTACTCCTGCCCCACGTGTGGGAAGTGCTTCGCTAGGGCAAACTATTTGAAGGAGCACCAGACCGTTCACACCAAGGAGAGGCCCTTCAAGTGCAAACTATGTTACAAGAGCTTCTCTTTCCTGACTAACCTTACCAGACATAAGAGTGTCCACAACGGAAAGAGCAGTGTGGCTTAAGATGTACACAGGGGATATCTGGGAACCTTTCTTTAGCTGACATATTATAGTTATCGTGTGTAGTGTCTTGGGATGAGAGGGTAATTAATCACATACCCCTCAACCCTTTGTTAACTGTAAATACCTGTTTTCAGACAGTAAACCTGGGCTAGAACAAGGACAGTTGAATATTTACCTTACTGAGGTGATGTAGATGGAATAAAGTCATTCTATTATTATCTACTCTATTCTTACTATCACACTGTTCTTTCTAAACAAGTCTGCCCTCAGTTTGAAAGATACTGATCATAGGAGATTGATGTGTAATCAGTGGTGGGAAAAGTACCCAACAATCCTACTTGAGTAAAAGTAAAGATACCTTAATAGAAAATGACTCAAGTAAAAGTCACCCAGTAAAATTCTACTTAAGTAAACAAGTATTTGGTTTAAAATATATTAAGTATCAAAAGTACAAGTATAAATCACTTCAAATTCCTTATATTAA
>NW_019955666.1:0-1345 GCF_002910315.2 Salvelinus sp. IW2-2015
CGGTCCAGTCACAGAGGGGAGGCTCAGCTCAGGCCACATCGGACTACAAAACAGGAGCGGCCCACAGAACCAAGGTCAGTATGAGAAATATATACCTGTCTCTTATACACATCTAGATGTGTATAAGAGACAGTCTAGAGACTGGGTGAGCGTGCACACTCCCAAATTCTCTCTGGTCAGGTCACATGACCCTAATGACACCGATTGTCAACGTCCACATATTGACAGACCGTCATGAAATGTTGCTTTAAGTAGATAGTATGTGATGCATAGGATGTGATGGTCTTGGAGGGCTGCTACATTATCTCTACGTAAACGTTTAGAATTGCACGAAATTAAGTAAAACGGGAAAGGGGGGGGGGGGCAGACCCGTTTATCAACTGCAGCCCCTCATGACGAGTTCAGATTTTTTGTGGCTCTTACCGGCATCAAAATTGCCCATCCCTGATGTAGGCTATACCCTCACTCTATCTGCGAGCTGCTAGAGCTCACATACGTACCAGTACCAGAGTGGGCACACTTACTATATAACGCAACATTTGTGGTGACATTACCAGCAGTCGAGTAGGAAACCCATTTAACTTGTAGTTTTTAATTCGGCACACTGGAATTAAATCACAAAAGTAATTTTTATACGCACCGTTTCATCACACATAGCCTTTAATCCGCAATAAATCAATTTGTTGGAAACATCCTCTGGTGGGAAAACCTGCAGATTGTTTTTATGCAGATTTTTGAATATTCGCATGAAAATCTGTGGCCAATTGGAAGGAAAGCTAGCTACAGACTAAACATTCCTACTAACCGTTTAGATTAAAAAGGGCTCCATCAGTGGTTTCTGAATAATCTCGTAGTGGGAGGGAGGAGGTGCTTTGAAAACAAGAACATCCTCACATTACTACCATAGTAAAATAATTTAACACAAATGAAGAACAGAACGTTCTGTGTTTGTTCTGTCCGCTGAAGCCTGGGTGGTGTTCAGTGGGCATAACATGTAATAAAGCCTGAAACGGAATACAGAGAGGTACAATCTTAGTCCAATAATATATATTTTTTCCCATTGCAAAAACGTTTTGCTACGATGTGCACTAATAAACACGACCACGTTTCCAGGTCATGTTTTTACATGTAGCCTACTGTATGTGGCAAAAGACAAAAAGTCAAAACTCAATGTACAATAAATCTTTAATAAATACTTTGCCATTAGATTCCCATGTTTACATGCTATTATTATGATGATCATCCTCCACCGGTCCAGTCACAGAGGGGAGGCTCAGCTCAGGCCACATCGGACTACAAAACAGGAGCGGCCCACAGAACCAAGGTCAGTATGAGAAATATATAC
>NW_019955667.1:0-1345 GCF_002910315.2 Salvelinus sp. IW2-2015
CCAGTCATGAGCTGCCCGCCAGTCATGAGCTGCCCGCCAGTCATGAGCTGCCCTCCAGTCATGAGCTGCCCTCCAGTCATGAGCTGCCCCTCAGCCCGGAGCTGCCATTAGTCCGGAGCTGCCCTTCAGTCCGGAGTTGCCTCTCTGTCCGGAGTTGCCCCTCTGTCCGGAGTTGCCTTCCACAAGCTTCCCCCAATAAGTTGGGTGAATTTTGGTCCATTCCTCCGACAGAGCTGGTGTAACTGAGTCAGGTTTGTAGGCCTACTTGCTCGCACACGCTTTTTCAGTTCTGCCCACAAATGTTCTATTGGATTGAGGTCAGGGCTTTGTGATGGCCACTCCAATACCTTGACTTTGATGTCCTTAAGCCATTAAGCCACAACTTTGGAAGTATGCTTGGGGTCATTGTCCATTTGGAAGACCCATTTGCGACCAAGCTTTAACTTCCTGACTGATGTATTGAGATGTTGCTTCAATATATCCACATAATTTTACATCCTCATGATGTCATCTATTTTGTGAAGTGAACCAGTCCCTCTTGCAGCAAAGCACCCCCACAACATGATGCTGCCACCCCTGTGCTTCACGGTTGGGATGGTGTTCTTCGGCTTGCAAGCATCCCCCTTTTTCCTCCAAACATAACGATGGTCATTATGGCCAAACAGTTCTATTTTTGTTTCATCAGACCAGAGGACATTTCTCCAAATAGTACAATCTTTGTCCCCATGTGCAGTTGCAAACCGTAGTCTGGCTTTTTTATGGCGGTTTTGGAGCAGTGGTGTCTTCCTTGCTGAGCGGCCTTTCAGGTTATGTCTATATAGGACTCGTTTTACTGTGGATATAGCTACTTTTGTACCTGTTTCCTCCAGCATCTTCACACGGTCCTTTGCTGTTGTTCTGGGATTGATTTGCACTTTTCGCACCAAGTACGTTCATCTCTAGGAGACAGAATGTGTCTCCTTCCTAAGCGGTGTGACGGCTGCATCCCATGGTGTTTAAACTTGCACACTGTTGTTTGTACAGATGAATGCCTGTACAGACAAACGCCTTCAGGCGTTTGGAAATTGCTCCCAAGGATGAACCAGACTTGTGGAGGTCTACAATTTTTTTCTGAGGTCTTGGCTGATTTCTTTTGATTTTCCCATGTCAAGCGAAGAGGCACTGAGTTTGAAGGTAGGCCTTGAAATACATCTACAGGTACACCTCCAATTGATTCAAATGATGTCAATTAGCCTATCAGAAGCTTCTAAAGCCATGAGATAATTTTCTGGAATTCTCCAAGCTGTTGAAAGGCACAGTCAACTTAGTGTATGTAAACTTCTGACCCACTGGAATTGTGATACAG
>NW_019955668.1:0-1345 GCF_002910315.2 Salvelinus sp. IW2-2015
ATTTGTTTACAAAACATGATAGCTGTACTTTTAGTTATTGTTGACGCAGCTTCTTGGCCATTCGCCAATCAGGATTCATCAATGAGTTCAAAGCACGTGAATGCATCCAACTGGTATTTACGACTTCACAACTAGTAATTACCACCTTCCCACTTGGTTATGAACGCAGCATAATACCCCTTACTTTTTTGACCCCGACATGTGACCTGAAATACTGACCTTATAAGCCCATTACTCCAAAGCAGTGAGTGTATCGCAAGAATTGGGCTAGAGGTTAAGGAAAACACATTACATCAGAGCATAATTGGGAGTCCCATAGGGGGGCGCTCAATTGGCCCAGTGTCATCCGTGTTTGGCCGCGGTAGGCCGTCATTGTAAATAAGAATGGGTTCTTAACTGACTTGCCTAATTAAATTAAGGTTAAAAAATTCAAATTAAAAAAGGGGGGAAAAACACTGTTCTTGTGTAAAAAAAATTAAGATATAGTTGTTCATGTTTTAGGGAATAAATTAACTAAATCAATGATCTGGTCGAACGCTGGATACTCTTATGGGTGGTCATATTACAGACTACTATATGCCTTCATTCTTTAAACATTTAGTGAACATGTTGAAGTGAGGCTCAAATTACCATGACATAAGATCTCTACAAGCAAATGTGAGCGAGAGCAAGAAATGAACTAGTCCGTACTTCCTTAACTACTCCATAAATAGGTTGATTTAATTTGGGTCTTACGGCCATGACTGGAGCTCTGAAAAGATAACGTCTAACAGAAATGTTGACTTCCTGTTTTGAACCAGGACATCAACAGCCATTGAGCAAAATCTGATAAACATCTGACGGAGAGTCTCGTCTCCTGCAGAGGGCCTTGTCCACAGTGCTGTCTGTACTGCCAGAGAACAACAGGGTTACTACAGCTGATAACCAAGCACTGGGATAGTCCTCCATTGTATACATTCAGTACAGATAGTAACCCTATCCATGTGTGTTGTGGTTTTGTAGCTCTGTGGTCTAGGCACATTGTAGCGATAACGTCAGTCTTTCTTCTGGCTTCCACGCACATGCTCAATGTTTCCCAGTATCTTTACCACATGACAGCAGTGATTTCTTGTCCGAGTCATTCAGAGGTAGTACAGTGTGTCACATTGGGCTCTGGAGTGGCGCAGCGGTCTAAGGCATCGCATCTCAGTGCAAGAGGAGTCACTACAGTCCCTGGTTCGAATCCAGGCTGTGTCACATCCGGCCGTGAGAGGGTAGTGCGTACGGCCCAGTACATCACATCCTGCCATCCAGGACCTATATACCAGGCGGTGTCAGAGGAAAGCCCATAAAATCGTCAAGCGAC
>NW_019955669.1:0-1345 GCF_002910315.2 Salvelinus sp. IW2-2015
CCACTCCTTATGTCTGAAACACAGGCTTCCGGGTGTTACGATCAATGAGGACAATTGTGAGGAGTCAGGCGCAGAGAGCAAAGATATGGGGAAAAACCACTCTTTAATGTCCAACCAGAAGAACAACTGGTAACGTCAAAAAACATTGGCGTAAAAATCCAACTTGAATAAAGTACACACTGGAAAATAAATCCAGACTGTGGAAAACCCAAAAATAAACAAACAACCTCATACAAAACAGAAAGACAAGCCCGCACAAACAGAAGCGGGCTAAACGAACTTAAATAACACCACCCTAACAACCAAACAATYAACAGGTGAAATCAATTAGTCAAAACCAAACGAAAAGGAAAAAGGGATCGGTGGCAGCTAGTAGACCGGCGACGACGACCGCCGAGCGCCACTCGAACAGGAAGGGAAGCCACCTTCGGTAATACTCGTTACACCGGGTAGGCAATTTTGGGGCTTCACCATGTTTCATTGAAAAGTACAGCTGTGTGTGTCGTCCACATAGCAGTAAAAGTTGACATTGTCTTTCCCGAATGACATTACCAAGAGGTAGAATATATAGTGAAAACAATAATTGTCATAAAACGGAACCTTGAGGAACGCCGAAACGTATAATTGATTTGTCAAAGAACAAACCATCCATAGAGACGAACTGATATCTCTCCGACAGATAAACCAGGCAAGAACTTGTTCGTGTAGATCAATTATGGTTTTTAATCTCTCCAAAAGAATATGTTGATCGATGGTGTCAAAAGCAGCACTAAGGTCTAGGAGCACGAGGACAGATGCAGAGCCTTGGTCTGACACCATTACATTTTTATTTGCCACCTTCACGAGTGCAGTCTCAGTGCTATGATGGGGTCTAAAACCATTTTGTGTACATTATTTGTCTTCAGGAAGGTTGCGCAACAGCTTTTTCCCCAAAATTTGAAAGGAATAGGCCCATAGTTTTTCATATTTTCCGGGTCAAGGTTTGGCTTTTTCAAGAYAGGCTTTATTACTGCCACTTTTAGTGAGTTTGGTACACATCCGGTGGATAGGGAGCCATTTATTATGTTCAGGGTGTTTCATCTAACAGTTTACAATGACATCTCTCCCCATAGGAATACATTGCCTGCTTCCCTAACTTCAACCTGAAGACTATCAAACTGTCTCCGATGACAATCCATCAGGCCACTATGAGGACTACCTGTGTTGATTCTAAGCTTCCTGGAGCAACCGGAAGTGGTTAAATTCACCCRAAAAGTGTTTTGATATACCCAACCTGCAGTTTGTGAAAAACACTGCATTCAACCGTCTGTAAATCCGTCAGTTCTTAACGCAAAGACTTCAAACT
>NW_019955670.1:0-1344 GCF_002910315.2 Salvelinus sp. IW2-2015
ATGTAGGCCTGTTGGTAATTAATATTCATGGTTGCCATTGGTAATTCATGTAGGCCTGTTGGTAATTGTAGGTAGTCTGCAGTGTGTGTTTTCTGCACGTAAACGCGCAGCATCAGCAGAGTAAGGGCTCTATTCAATCCGCATTGCGGAAGTTCGGCTTTACAGCGTGATTGAAATTTAAAGGCAGTGTTCGTGCTTTCAGAGGAGACTGCATTTACGTTAAACGCTGCATKTGTCTGCTCAATCTGAAATGACCTTCACATTTCTATCATGGAACTTGTTATGCTTCTGCTTGAATAAAGCCCTAGGACTATCCTACGCAGAGACTTTGGGAGAATCTCAATTGCATATTCCTTGTGTCCCTCCCTCCCTCGCTTCGTTCTCAAAACCCATTGGAGGGGAAGATCAGAGGGGGGAGGGGGACCTATGGCTTTCTCATCCAATGGGTTTTGAGAAGGAGGTTGAGGAGCGAGAAGAGAGGATGTAATTGAGATTCTCCCCTAGAGAAGGCTACCAGAGTCATGCAGATTCTACCACTATTACATATTTGCCAAACTATTTATAATTCCTGTAGCCGCTGGTCATTGAAGATGTTTTCTGGAAAAGTAAACGCTGATTCCGCAGTTTCGCTCCAGAAAATCCAGTAGGTCTATCCTACGTGTAGTGKGTGACCTCCACTGCAGTCATTCCATGAGGGTGCAGAGAGAAGCGAACAAAACAGACATTAAAAAGTGAAAACTATCTGAAGGGGAAAATGGTACATACGTTTTAGAGATAAACATCATACATTTTCTAACACAATATACACGTCAGTTTAAAGCTCCTCTCACAGTCGGTCTTTCAGGATCTTTCCACTTTTTATGCTCCTCAATGTTTTATAACCATACTATATGACCCCCCAGTGTTTAGTCCCTCTCACTCTGCTCCTCCCCTCTCCTCCCACCCATAGTGTGTGAGTAGATTCACTCTGATGGCCTCTGCCTGGGCTGGCTGAGCTGTGCGTGTTGGAACATGTCTCGACTTGTACTGGCTCGCCTGGCTGAGGAAGGAGAGAGCCTTGAGCCCTGCCCTCAACAGTTTCACCATGCCCTGCTTGAAGTGACCCTCTGGTAGACAAACAAGACCCAGCAGAGCTGCTCAACACTGGCAGTTGACTGTCCTGGACACTCAGAGTGGACGGACACACTGGACAGAACCAGGACAGGACCTTGGATCTTCAGCTGTACCCAGTCTATAATCTGTCCACAATCCAAACACTACTTTACTGGTAAGTCTGATGTTTAATAGATACCCTCCTGAATGGACTTCTTTTAGCCTAATCATACTGTAGGTACCTTCTACTAG
>NW_019955671.1:0-1343 GCF_002910315.2 Salvelinus sp. IW2-2015
AGTATATACAGTATATCACAAAAGTGAGTACACCCCTCACATTTTTGTAAATATTTGAGTATATCTTTTCATGTGACAACACTGAAGAAATTACACTTTGCTACAATGTAAAGTAGTGAGTGTACAGCTTGTATAACAGTGTAAATTTGCTGTCCCCTCAAAATAACTCAACACACAGCCAGCGGTTTAGACATTAATGTCTAAACCGCTGGCAACAAAAGTGAGTACACACCTAAGTGAAAATGTCCAGTGGGTGATGGAGATCATTCTCTGGCCATATTAGCAAGCCCACTGTTAATGAGAAGGTGGAGGTAAGAGAATCGGACAGCACTTAGTTTACAGTGGTGAAATAACAGGGTACATCAGGAGAGTACTGGGAAACAATAAGGAAATAAGATGGCAACTAGCAGATAAGAACGCGGTAATAACCCGTTATTTACCACCACAAACCGATGCTGGCACGAAGATCGCACTTAACAAGCTGTATAGGGCCATAAGCAAACAAGAAAATGCACATTCAGAAGCAGCGTTTCTCATGGCCGGTGATTTTAATGCAGGGAAACTGAATTCTGTTTTACCTTTTATCAGCATGTCACCTGTGCAACTAGAGGCGACAAAACTCCAGATCACCTTTACTACACACACAGAAACGTATACAAGGCCCTCCCTCGCTCGGCCTTTGGCAAATCAGACCATGACTCTATCCTCCTGCTTCCTGCTTACAAGCAAAAACTCAAACAGAAAATACCAGTGATGCACTCAATACGGAAGTGGTCCAATGAAGCGGATGCTAAATTACAGGACTGTTTCACTAGCCAGCCTGGTCTTATAGACTAGACTTGACATAGTAAAAGTAAATCCGGGACACTCAAATTAGTATGATATGTTACGTTTGGTATGGTTACAGAAGACAGATAGGATGGTTGGTCGGGGTGGATGGGTGGGTGGGTGTATAATGCAATTGTCTAGCAACCCAAAGGTTGCAATTTCAAATCTCATCACGGACAACTTTAGCTAATTAACAACTTTTCAACTACTTGTTTAGAATTTTTTTGCTACTTTGCAACTACTTAGCATGTTAGCTAATCCTTCCCCTAACCCTAAAACTAACTTTAACCCGTTTAGCTAACCCTTCCCCTAACCYTAACCCTTTTAACTCCTAAACTTAACCCTTACCTTAACCCCTAACCACTAGCCTAGCTAACGTTAGCCACCTAGCCACCTAGTTAGAATTCGCAACATATCATACATTTGCTATTTTTATAACATATTGTACGTTTAGCAAATTTGTAACTGACTGTACATTTTGCAAATTCATAACATATAATACAAATTGTAATTCG
>NW_019955672.1:0-1343 GCF_002910315.2 Salvelinus sp. IW2-2015
TCATTGTGAGCGAGGCGTATTAGTCGCTTTGGTTTCTCTACCATAAGCCACCTCCAATGTCATTTTAGAGAATTTGGCAGTACATCCAACCGGCCTCCCAACCGCAGTCTACTTGTAACCCCACCAGCCCAGGACCTCCACACCAGGCTTCTTCACCTGTAGGATGTATGTGTATTCTAGGTAATAATGCAAGAATCAGACAAATCATAAGAATGTTCCATAACTTTAGTGCAAAAATCCTCATAACTAAACTACAACCAATAACAGAACAAGCAATGATCTGTTTAAAAGGGGCATAAAACATCCCCTGAACTACAATCCAACATCAGTCACACAAACACACACACACCGTTGAAGAACAAGGACATAAAATGTTTCCACATTTTCATTTATTTATTAGAACATTAACCCGATGGCATGTGTTATTGTCTTCTCTCTATTCCCCCACAGGAGCGAACCCTCCTCCCTCTTGACCAGTAGGGTTGGGTTCAGTTCCATTTCAAACAAATCCAAAAACTGAAATTCCAATTAAGAAATTATAATTTAGAAGTGAAATTTCAGTTTACTTCTGGAATCTAATTGAAATGGACCCCAACTCATGCTGACCAGGGCCATGTTCAGTACGAAAAAGTTTTGGAACGTCGCATATAGAAACTCTACTAATAAGAGTCAACATGATTCTTTATTCTACACGTCGTAGCTGCATGTCCGTTCTACATAGCATATTTCGCTCTGAATGTAATATGCTGAAGTAGCTCAGACCAGGGTAGGTGGTCTACAGACAGAACAGGACAGCTATGACTACACCAGGCAGATAGCGGTGTGCAGTGTGGATGTTAACTTAAGGATGTGTTGTTTGAAGGCCGCCATCTTATATTGCTGTTGATAAGGCCGCCATTTTGAATAGATATTTGTTGATAAGGCCGCCCTTTTTGTTTCTTTACTCTGTGATCCCCAGCTTCTTCTTGAGGGACTCGGGCATCTCTGGGGGAGGGGGACGGGGCAGGCGGAAGTAGACCTTGACAGAGTCGTAGATGAACCACTGCAGGGCGGTCAGGGTACCGATCATGATGATACGGGCCACCAGACCCTTCCACACACCTGAGGAGATAGAKAGGAAGAAAGCAACACAACAGTTTACACTCAAGTCAAAATGTAATACTTTATGTTACAGCATATACATCAAAAATATCAACCAATCAAAATGTCTGATGGTGGTACTCAGATGATGTAAGCGATATTGAATTATGTCCGCTCCCCAGCCTGTCTGCACTGGTCATTTTCCAGCGAGGGTGCCAGTGCAGGGAGTGGGCTGAGGAGCAGGTAGACTGTTCTCACACGCC
>NW_019955673.1:0-1343 GCF_002910315.2 Salvelinus sp. IW2-2015
CAAAACAACTACAAGTGTGCTTTTTCTAGTTCCGCAACGGCCCAGCTAGGACAGCTCAAAAAAGCACCTTAAAGTTCAAGACTCTTCTTTGAGTCATGAAAGTGAATTTAAATTATTTGGGAACTGCACACTTTGGAGAGGTGTATGGCCACTTGGAAACACCAGTTAGACCTCTCACTCAAACCCTTGTCAATTTTTGGTCTCATGCTGCACCTACCCCCAATTTTCCAAGAATAATCTTATCATGTTACTGAATGTATCCAGAGTATCTCCGATTTTATTATCAACAAATGCAGAGAAAAGTACAGTAAATGTAAAATGAACATAAAATCAACAGTGTTCATGTTTGGATTCAGTCTTGTGTCGGGTGTTGTGTCCTCACCTTTTAGTGTAATCATTTCCCCATAACTTCCAAACTGTTTCCTTTTAAATGCTACCTTGGTTATGCATTCCATATTTTTTCTGTAAGAAACATTTCAATTTTGCCCTATAGGTTAATTCCCACGAGTGTAAGGGGTTAATGTTAAGGTTAGGATTGGGTAGGAGAAGCTGATCCTAGATCTTCATCTAGGGGAAACTTCAACCTGGAGAAGGCCTGCAGGAATACGAGAGAGGACAATGAGTCATTTTGTTATCAGGGGGAAGGTATTGGATGTAGCCTGGCCCTGATATGAGATCCTAGGGCAGGATGGATCACATGATGAAGAGGTAGGGTAAAAGAAACAACCAATACCGATCCCAAGTGACAAGACACATCATGTCCCAATTATATACACCTATAATGGATTTTCAACTGCTACAAGGGTTTGTGAGACATTAAAACCTTGTCAAAAGCATGAATCTAAGTTTACAATATTAAAGTCTCTGCTTGGTTTCCAACCGGGCAATTTTTATATATTTTTTGGGGGACTCAGTGTATTCACTGTTCCTCTTGTTGACACAATCAATGTTGTTAGTGTTGTGCTGGTCCTGTATTCAGTGTTTTTCTTTATTATCTCATCTTTATTGTGGAACAGTTGGTTTGGTCTGGTTTGATTGTGATTCATGTGTGAGTGGTAACAATATAACCTTGCAGGTAAAAATACACAACAGTAAGCATATATTGCCCCCTCATCTCCACCCACTTCGACAGTGATTTGCCGTGAAGACACAGAACCATTTTGGCAGTAGCTGACCTGTTAAGACCACTATGCTGATGAGGTGTACTTGTCGGAGTGTTGAAATCCTGCACTAGCGCTCCATCCATAATGTTTTAGCAAAGGGATATGCTCAGGTATCTTGGCTTAGAAACATACTCCACTTTTTGTCTCTTTAACAGTAATGTGGTATCCATTGTCAAAACT
>NW_019955674.1:0-1343 GCF_002910315.2 Salvelinus sp. IW2-2015
GCTGCTTGCCTGTGAGCAGCCTCTGCTATGGGCCCCGTCCTTTTGCTTTATGTCACCGTGGCCTCTGGAAAAGCAGAAGTCTGCTTTTGTCATCCGGTTTTACCGCTCCCCAGAGAGTTGGTCTCAGCAGTAATGGGCCCAGGACACTTCAACTCCACCAAAGGAACAGGGAGAATGTGCAAGAGATTTCCCCACCGAGGGAAAGAGATTACTCCTGTTCGTAATTGTATTACGTGATACTCACCATGTCATAGATCCATTCAGTCTTGAAGACCCTGTGTACTGATGACAGACATAACACTTTGACCATCTAACAGGCTGAAGTTCTTTAGCTAGTTACTTTAACCAGAACATACATAGCCAACATTTTCTTTGTAACCAGCTGGCAGTAGTCTTAGGTTTGGTCACCTTACAATTGAACCAGTGGTTAACAGGTAATGAAAAGAGAACAAACCCTTCACACACCTGTTAAAGACGCATCAGGATGTTTGGAACGTTTCACACACCTGTTAGGTGATGTATAGTACACTGAACAAAAATATAAACGCAACATGTGTCACGAGCTGAAATAAAAGATCACAGAAATGTTCCACACGCAGAAAAATATTATTTCTCTAAAATGTCATTCACCAATTTGTTTACATCCCTGTTAGTGAGGATTTCTCGTTTTCAAGATAATCCATCCACCTGACAGGTGTGGCATATGAAGAAGCTGATTGAACAGCATGATCATTGCACAGGCGCACCTTGTGCTGGGGACAGTAAAAGGCCACTCTAAAATGTGCAGTTTTGTCACACAACACAATGCCACAGATGTCTCAAGTTGAGGGAACGTGCAATTGGCATGCTGACTGCAGGAATGTCCACCAGAGCTGTTGCCAGAGAATTGAATGTTCATTTCTCTACCATAAGCTGCCTCCAATGTTGTTTTAGAGAACGTGGCAGTACATCCAACCAGCCTGAATGCACAGAGATACCGTGACAAGATCCTGAGGCCCATCATCGTGCCATTCATCCGCCGCCATCACCTCACATTTCAGCATGATAATGCACGGCCCCATGTTGCCAGGATCTGTACACAATTCCTGGAACCTGAAAATGTCCCAGTTCTTCCATGGCCTGCATACTCACCAGACATGTCACCCGTTGAGCATGTTYGGGATGCTCTGGATYGACGTGTACGACAGCRTGTTCCAGTTCCYGCCAATATCCAGCAACTTCGCACAGCCAWTGAAGAGTGGGGCAACATTCCACAGGCCACAATCAGCAGCCTGATCAACTCTATGCGAAGGAGATGTGTCGCGCTGCATTAGGCAAGTGATGGTCACACCAGATACTGACTG
>NW_019955675.1:0-1343 GCF_002910315.2 Salvelinus sp. IW2-2015
GAGAATTTTGTTCTCATGTTCATTAACCAATTCAATTAAACTACTCAGTCTGCTATATCAGGATTTGTAGGATACTGATAGAAATGAAAACAGACAGAGGCCAGTCTACAATAGTCTGAATGTTTATTTACGAGAGCTCTGCCCATCCTTACATGTACATTGGTTTATAATACCTCTCATTTTGTCATAACTTCTTATGGCTGAAGGGGCAGTATTGAGTAGCTTGGATGAAAGGTGCCCATATCAAACGGCCTGCTCCTCAGTCATAGTTCCTAATATTTGCATATTATTATTCGTATTGGATAGAAAACAATCAAAAGTTTCTAAAACTGTTTGAATTATGTCTGTGAGATTAACAGTACTCATATTGCCAGGCAAAATCCTGAGTTGAAATCAAAACAGGAAGTCAGAAATCTGAGCCTGAGTCCCTAAAGAAATCCACTTGAGCTATTAATGATGTTGCACTACCTAGGGGTTCCACTAGATGTCAACCATCAATAGAAATTTCAATGAGACTTCTATGATGTTGTGGGAGAGAATGAGAGCAGAATCAGTCAGGTGTCCATCAAGCAGCCATTTCCTGATCATGCTTTTTCTTCATGTAAGCCACTGATGTTCCATTGCTCACGCAGACAAGAACGAATACTCCGGTTGGAACTTTATTGAAGCTATATGTTAAAAACATCCTAATGATTGATTCAGTACTTAGTTTGAAATGTTTCTTCGACCGGTAATATCACATTTTTAAGTTTTTGTCCGATATAACGCTGACCAGAATTAGCGTTTGGATATGTAAACCAGACGCGCTAACAAAAGAAGGTATTTGGACATAAAAAACAGATTTTTTCGAACAAAATAAACATTTATTGTGGACCTGGGATTCCTGGTGTGCTTTCTGATCTAGATCATCAAAGGTAATGGAATATTTATCATGTATTTTTGTGTTTATGGTGACGCCATCTTTGCAGCTGTGGTATGCTACTTTTGAGCGCCGTCTCAGATTATAGCGTGCATTTCTTTTTCCGTAAAGTTTTTTTTGAAATCTGACATAGCGGTTGCATTAAGGAGAGGAATATCTATAATTCAATGTGTATAACTTGTATTATCATCTATATTTATGATGAGTATTTCTGTTGAAACGATGGGCTATGCAAAGTCACTTGATGTTTTTGCATTTAGTGAATCTTGTCGCTTCAATGTAAACTCAGATTTTTTTATATAAATATGAATTTAATCAAACAAAACGTGCATGTATTGTGTAACATGAAGTCCTATGAGTGTCATCTGATGAAAATAATCTAAGGTTAGTGATTCATTTTATCTCTATTCTGGTTTTTGTGAAG
>NW_019955676.1:0-1343 GCF_002910315.2 Salvelinus sp. IW2-2015
TCTCCTGTGTGCACTCTCTGATGAAGTGTCAGAGCCCTTGATGTTGTGAATCTCTTCCCACAGTCAGTACAGGAATACAGATTGTCTCCTGTGTGTATTTTTAAGTGTACTTTTAGCTTTGATAGAATTTGAAAATTCTCCTCACAATGTGGGCAGTGGTGAAACCTCTTAGCTCTGTGATCTTCCTGCTGTGTCTCTCTGGATGTAGAGAATGTCTCAACACGGTCTCCTGTGTAAACATCAGAAGAACCAGTCAGTTGGTGTGATATACAGTACCAGTCAAAAGTTTGGACACCTACTCCTTCCAGGGTTTTTCTTTATTTTTACTATTTTCTATATTGTATAATAATACTGAAGACATCAAAAATATATTTTAGATTTGAGATTCTTTAAAGTAGCCACCCTTTGCCTTGATGAAAGCTTTGCACACTCTTGGCATTCTCTCATCCAGCTTCATGAGGAAGTCACCTGGAATGCATTCCAATTAACAGGTGTGCCTTGTTAAAAGTTATTCCACAAATTAACTTTCCTTCTAAAATGCATTTGAGCCAATCACCTGTGTTGTGACAAGGCAGGGGTGGTATACAGAAGATAGCCCTATTTGGTAAAATACCAAGTCCATATTATGAGAAGAACAGCTCTAATAAGGAAGAATAAATAAAAGTCCATCATTAATTTAAAACATGAAGGTCACTCAATACGGAACATTTCAGGAACTTTGAACGTTTCTTCAAGTGCCATCACAAAACCCATCAAGCGCTATGATGAAACTGACTCTCGTGAGGACCGCCACAGGAAAGGAAGACCCAGAATTTCCTCTGCTGCAGAAGATAAATTCATTAGTCAACTGCACCTCAGATTGCAGCCCAAATAAATGCTTCACAGAGTTCAAGAAACAGACATCTAAAAATCAACTGTTCAGAGGAGACTGGCGTGAAATCAGGCCTTCATGGTCGAATTGATGCAAATAAACCACTACTAAAGGACACCAATATGAAGAAGAGAATTGCTTGGGCCAAGAAACACGAGCAATGGACATTAGACCGGTGGAGGTCTGTCCTTTTGGTTCCAATCGCTGTGTCTTTGTGAGACGCGGTGTGGGTGAACGGATGCTCTCCGCATGTGTGGTTCCCAACGTGAAGCAATGGAGGCTTTGCTGGTGACACTGTCAGTGATTTATTTAGAATTCAAAGCCACACTTAACCAGCATGGCTACCGGTGTGCCCTAGTAAGAAGACCACTTTGTGCAGCTCACCCTGCACTATCAGCTCCAATGTACATAATATAAGTAAGTCTACCTGATAAGCTTCTCAATAAAGCATTAAAAACAATCAAGCAACCCA
>NW_019955677.1:0-1343 GCF_002910315.2 Salvelinus sp. IW2-2015
GTAGTAGTAGTAGTAGTAGTAGTAGTAGTAGTAGTAGTAGTAGTAGTAGTAGTAGTAGTAGTAGGAGTAGTAGTAGTAGTAGGAGTAGTAGGATTCGTAGTGGGAGTAGTAGTAGGAGTAATAGTAGTAGTAGTAGTAGTAGGAGTAGTAGTAGGAGTATGAGGAGGAGTAGTAGTAGTAGTAGTAGTAGGAGGAGGAGGAGTAGTAGTAGTAGTAGTAGTAGTGGTAGGAGTAGTAGTAGGAAAAGTAATTGTAATTATCTTCTATTCAGAATTTGATACTGCTAACTGTATTTACACTAGGATCATTTTACAATGGCCTAGGCCCTGTCCCACCTCCCCCATAAGGTAAACCTGAGACAACCCCACTACTCAGAGACAGCCCATGGATTTGACTGGAAGGACTAATCTCCTTTTGCTAATAGATTTACTGTGTTGTCTTTAATTACAGTATCTCATGACACCGGGGTTTGTCTATGTGTTGCTATTTGCATGGCTTACCACCGGATCAACTCTTTAAGCCCTGAGTTGGCGTCAGAGTCGTTTGCTCTGAGGTCTCTTCGCAATTTACAGTCCGGAAAGAAACAGATTAGAGAAAAAAAAGAGAGAYAAAAAAAAAAACTCTACTCACTGAATGATTGGTGTTTGTGTCTGCCGAGCATCCATCACAAGCCGGTTTGACTGAGAGGCGCATATTTATCTAATTCTGATTTATTTCACCCCGGCACTAATGGCTCCTAGTTTATGACCCTAGTGCGCATTGTTTTGCACAGATGGCGTTTCATTGGCGAAACAGAAGTTCCTCGGGCACCGCACCGGCCCTCCCTTTTCATAGCTCATTTCATTGGCGTAATGATAAATATAGCCCTCTTTCTCATCTCTATCTCTCTGAAATACTGCATCAAGTCTCTGTGTCGCTATCGGTGTACCACGTCTGACTGTTAAAGAGGGATGGGGGTTTGCGGTTCGGCTTTACCGTAAAATCCAGATAAGTCTAGATGATAAGATGGTTGGATTAGAGAGCCCAAACTCAGGAAATGGCCCCGCAACGGAATTTTTATGTCTCTCTCTCTCTCTCTCTCTCTCCCTCTCTTTTTTTCAGGCTCCAAGCCTCCCCAGTAAATACTCTTACACAGGATTTGATACTAATAGCTGTCATTTGGTGCAATTCACTGCAAGGGAGAGTGATGTGCATTCATAACAATGGCAAAGACAGGGAGCGTAGGTGTTCAAAGTGCCTGAGCTCCACTCCAGAGAGGGAGGCTGTATGTGACTATTGTGTGTGTGTGTGTGTGTGTCTGTGTCTGTGTGTCTGTGTGTCTGTGTCTGTGTGTGTGTGTGTGT
>NW_019955678.1:0-1343 GCF_002910315.2 Salvelinus sp. IW2-2015
GGTGTAACAGTAGGAGAGTGTACAGGCAGAGAGGGTGTCATAGACAATGTTACTGCTATGTCTCCTATTACCAGTCTGCCATTATAATTACTATCAGGATTATAGATCATTAGTAGTCAGAAGAATCAACACCGCCTTGTGTCTCTGGAGGACAGAACAGAATAATATACAATACAAATTTGCTTTGCAACAAAGAATCGTGGTGAAATGCTGATGATGAAGAATAGTGGTGGGGGCTTTGGGTAACAGTAGTAGTGGTGGGGGCCAGGGGAATGGGACAGATGGGACGGAGGTAATGAAGGTCTTGGTGCCCATGCTGGACGGCCTCATCCTGGTGACGGGCCTGGTGGGTCACTGCCTGGTCATGTCCACCCTTGCTGGCCGGAGAAGGAGGCGATTGAATGATTGTCTGATTGATTGATTTCGTACAGTTAAAAACGATTTAAAACTAGAAAGAAAGAACCCAGAGGACGAGCGTTAAAAACACTTATTTTAACACTCATATCCATGATCCATTCTAGTGCTGCATCTACAGTGCATTCAGAAAGTATTTAGACCCCTTGACTTTTTCCACATTTTGTTATGTTACAACCTTATTTTAAAATGGATAATAAAACAATTTCCCACATCATTCTACACACAATACCCCATAATGACAAAGCAAATACATTTTTCTTTAAATGTTTGCACATTTATTAAAAATAAAAACAGAAATACCTTAATTACATACGTTTTCAGACCTTTTGCTATGATACTCGAAATTGAGCTCAGGTGCATCCTGTTTCCATTGATCATCCTTGAGATGTTTCTACAACATGTGGTAAATTCAATTGATTGGACATGATTTGGAAAGGCACACACCTGTCTATATAAGGTCCCACAGTTGACAGTACATGTCGAGCAAAAACCAAACTAAGGAATTGTCTGTAGAGCTCCGAGACAGGATTGTGTCGAGGCACAGATCTGGGGAAGAGTACCAAAACATTTCAGTAGCATTGAAGGTACCCAAGAATCTAGTGGCCTCAATTATTCTTAAATGGAAGAAGTTTGGAACCACCAAGACCCTTCCTAGAGTTGACCGCCCGGCCAAACTGAGCAATCGRGGAAGAAGGGCCTTGGTCAGGGAGGTGACCAAGATCCCGATGGTCACTCTGACAGAGCTCCAGAGTTCCTCTGTGGAGATGGGAGAACCTTCGCAAAGGACAACCTTCTCTGCAGCACTCCACCAATCAGGCCATTATGGTAGGCCAGACGGACGCCACTTCTCAATAAAAGGCACATGACAGCCCACTTAGAGTTTGCCAAAAGGCACCTAAAGGACTCTCAGACCATGAGAAACAAGA
>NW_019955679.1:0-1297 GCF_002910315.2 Salvelinus sp. IW2-2015
AGCACCTTTGGCAGAGATTACAGCCTCATTACAACCTTCCTAAGTATGACGCTACAAGCTTGGCACACCTGCATTTGGGGTGTTTCTCCCATTCTTCTCTGCAGATCCTCTCAAGCTCTGTCAGGTTGGATGGGGAGCGTCGCTGCACAGCTATTTTAAGGTCTCTCCAGAGATGTTCGATCGGGTTCAAGTCAGGGCTCTGGCTGGGCCACTCAAGGACATTCAGAGACTTGTCCTGAAGCCACTCCTGCGTTGTCTTGGCTGTGTGCTTAGGGTCGTTGTCCTGTTGAAAAGTGAATCTTCACCCCAGTCTGAGATCCTGAGTGCTCTGGAGCAGGTTTTCATCAAGGATCTCTCTGTACTTTGCTCCGTTTATCTTTCCCTCGATCCTGACTAGTCTTCCAGTCCCTGCCCCTGAAAAACATCCCCACAGCATGATGCTGCCACCACCATGCTTCACCGTAGGGATGGTGCCAGGTTTCCTCCAGATGTGCCGCTCGGCATTCAGGCCAAAGAGTTCAATCTTGGTTTCATCAGACCAGAGAATCTTGTTTCTCATGGTGTGGGAGTCCTTTAGGTGCCTTTTGGAAAACTCCAAGCGGGCTGTCGTGTGCCTTTTACTGAGGAATGGCTTCCGTCTGGCCAATCTACCATAAAGGCCTGATTGGTGGAGTGCTGCAGAGATGGTTGTCCTTCTAGAAGGTTCTCCCATCTCCACAAAGGAACTCTTGAGCTCTGTCCGAGTGACCATCGGTGTCACGGCTCTCGTCGTAATGAGGATCGGACCAAAGCGCAGCATGGTAAGTGTTCATGATTATTTATTAACCAAAACACTTGAACAAAATAACAACGTGAAGAAACCGAAACAGTTCTGTAAGGAGCATAAACTATACAGAAAACAACTACCCACAAAACACAGGTGGGAAAAGGTTGCCTAAGTATGATTCCCAATCAGAGACAACGATAGACAGCTGTCCCTGATTGAGAACCATACCCGGACAAAACATAGAAACAGAAAACATAGAAATAACGAAACTAGAATGCCCACCCTAGTCACACCCTGGCCTACCCAAAATAGAGAATAAAAGCCTCTCTATGGCCAGGGCGTGACAATCGGGTTCTTGGTCACCTCCCTGACCAAGGCCCTTCTCCCCTGATTACTCAGTTTGGCCAGGCAGCCAGCTCTAGGAAGAGTCTTGGTGGTTCCAATCTTCTTCCTTTTAAGAATGATGGAGGCCACTATTGTCTTGGGGACCTTCAATGATGCAGACACAATCCTGTGCCTCGACATAATCGT
>NW_019955679.1:7669-9012 GCF_002910315.2 Salvelinus sp. IW2-2015
GAACCGCGCTTAGGGGAGGCCGTTCTCGACTCTCTGGTGATGGGGACACCGCTAGGCCATCCACTTCTTCCTTCTTACCCCCTGGGTGGGGTTAGGGGCCGGACGGCTCCTTGGTGCTGTGGTGGAAATTCAACACCAGGGACACCTTAAGCCAATCTTAAAACGAATCACTCTTTACTTTCAGCAAGCTGGAGAGGTTCCAACAAACTTAATGCACCATTGTACACATGTCAATCCAGAGCTCTCCTGGAGCCGTCCCAGCATTTCTCTTATACAGTATATGTGTGATGTAGAAGTCCGTCACTGGCCGCGGGCAGCATTTGGTACTTTAACACACGCACACATTCATCACTCCTCCCTGCTCCGTTATCAGATAAGTTAACAATGTGGGTCGACACACAAGTTAACTTCTCTGTCTTAGTACATACATGTCACACTTATGTCAGTGTTCATATTTAATATAAGCAATATTTATTATACTTATCGATGTTGTGGATGAGCGCTTTGTTTGTTTGTTCTGTTCCTCTCTCTCTCCATCTCTGTAGCTTCCGGGTATGCTGGATAAGGACTCGAGCTAAGGGAATGGGCTGAGAGCTAAGGGAATGGGCTGACTTTGTAGTGCCTGTCGCGAATGGCTCATTAATGTAAATGGGCTTATTGAAAGACACTGTCAGTAGTGATGTAATTTGGTAAATGTTATATTGGGATATTGTTTCATAAAAAACGTGTTGCAATGTATATACTTTAGTATGTTTAGTTAAATGTAAAATGTAGATTTGTATAGGTAATTGTCTAATTAATTAGTGGTAATTGTTCTGAGGGGACGGTCTAGCCCTACAAAAGGAGCCTCTCTTTCAGTTCATAGAGAGGCATTTTGGATTGAGCTGTGGATGGGGTAGCATTGCTTTTAGCTGGCCCATAAGGTATATGTTTGATGGCAGTACTGTTGTTTTTGTTCCGGAATCACTTTGTAATTAAACACCTTTGCACAGAAGAACTTTTGCGGCTCCGCCATATTTTTTATTTTGATAGAGGTGAGGTTTTCCAGTTTAGCCTTCTGGCCTACTCTACGTGACAATACGGCTATACACAGACAAGTTATATTTGCATGATTTAGCATAGTTAATTCATCACTACCGGTGGCTCGCATGTGTGACTGACCAATACCTCACGAGGCTCTCTCTCTCTCTCCAAGTTGAGACCTTGAAACTGAGATACCTCGGTTGTTCCCATATCAATATTCTGGGTGTACTGCCAAGTTGTGGATCAGTGATAGTGAGGATTCCTCCATACACGATCAGTCAATCACCTGCATGAACCCATCTAATTAGTAATTAGAAAGT
>NW_019955680.1:0-1342 GCF_002910315.2 Salvelinus sp. IW2-2015
TAATGATCTTCATATGGTTGCACTCACAAGACTCCCATTTACTCAATAAATGTTAGTTTTGTTCGATAAAGTCCCTCTTTATATCCAAAAACCTCCGTTTTGTTTGCGCGTTTTGTTCAGTAATCCACAGGCTCAAAGGCAGTCAAAACAGGCAAACGAAAAATCCGAAAAGTATCAGTAGAGTTCGTAGAAACATGTCAAACGATGTTTATAATCAAGCCTCAGGTTGTTTTTAGTCATAATAATCAATAATATTTCAACCGGACAAAAGCTTCGTCAATATAAAAGGAAAACAAGGAAGGCTCTCGGTCGTGCGCATGAAAAACCTCTGGGACACTGCAGTGTCCACTCATTCAGAGTGGTCTTACTCCCTCATTTTTCAGAATGCAAGCCTGAAACAATTTCTAAAGACTGTTGACATCTAGTGCAAGCCATAGGAAGTGCAATTTGAGTCCTAAGTCAATGGAATCTGTATAGGCAGTCAATGGAAAACTACAAACATAAAACAATCCCACTTCCTGGATGGATTTTTCTCAGGTTTTCGCCTGCCATATCAGTTCTGTTATACTCACAGGCATTATTTTAACAGTTTTGGAAACTTTAGAGTGTTTTCTATCCAAATCTACCAATTAAATGCATATCCTAGCTTCTGGGCCTGAGTAACAGGCGGTTTACTTTGGGCACACTTTTCATCCAGAGGTGAAAATAGTGCCTCCTACCCTAATGAAGTTTTAAGGATTAAGCCAAAATGATATGAATAGGGTACACCAGCAGTAGTTTTCCATTCAGACAAGATGTCGGGTAAATTGCCACAGTAGATTTGCCGTGGTAAACAAAGAAATACTTTATTTCAGTTGTAAGAAATAGTGTCAAAAAATAAATCACCCTTAGTCTACTAAAAAAGTAGGATACATTTGTTGAGATTATTACACCCACCAGGGTGAAATATTCTTGAAATATGTTGGCAGCAATCAGGACTAAAAGATTACTTCGACATCCGCTTTAAAGTGCGGTAAATCGGTGGCCAGTGATGGTTGCAATTGAGATGAACTGTGCTGGTGACTTTGGCACGTGTTTAACCAGAGATTACCTTGTGTTAGTACACTGGCCAATGTGTGTTGCAATAGGCTCGGAGAATCCCAGAGGAGAGGTTTGAAAACCATTGAGTTACAGCACAAAGAGATGTGGCACCAGGCTGTAATGACAACCTCTGGCTATGATTAACATGTGCTGTAGTGCTTCACCACGACAGTAACTCATTTGATCTATAGGATCCTCAAGCTGTGGCAGTATTGGTTGTGTGAAGACCATGGAAGAAGAAGAATATTTCATTGTAGAGCAC
>NW_019955681.1:0-1342 GCF_002910315.2 Salvelinus sp. IW2-2015
GAGAAAGGTATTGTGTAATGTGAGAACTCAAAGAACACAGATCAAATGTTCATAATCTTTGAGTTAATTAATTAAGATGTGTGTGGACTATACTGTTAAACATTCTATTCATGAGGGCCTGAAAGAGGCCCTTGATATATTTGGACAAAAATCAAAGGTTAAATCATCAGGGGGAGGAAGACTGACCTTTTCCTCCAAACAACCCAACTGGGGGTATGTAATCCTAAACTTGTCAAATAATGACATCATCATCATGAATAGTTTAAGGTCATCATCATGAATAGTTTGAGATCCTCCGGATCCTTGTGGAATTGTTCATTGTTACACACCAAAGGAATTTGGCTGTGGAAATGATTGTTGCCCCCCATTGGTAAAAAAATAAATATATTTTTTGAAAACGGTAGATAGGTTACACTTGGCTCAAATCATCTCAAATTCTACAGCACTGTAAATTACATCTTTGTCACAAAGGTACTCTAAGTTGAATGTGTGTCATTCCTCCTTATCCAAACAGGAAGTGTGTTGTACAGGCCTCAGATACAGCTGTCGTGTTGAAAGGGAAATCCCCACTCTTAAGGTCACTACATGTCTGTCGCATCAGCCTTCAACTAGGAGTAGAATGAAATTACTCGTAATGGTGGAATGTAGAGTTTTGGGAGGGAAAACTGTGCTTAGGGACAGCTTCTACTCTTCTAAAAATTAGATGTGTCCAATTTTTTTTTATGTAGAACGGTTCAAATTTGAACCCAAATAATATTTTTTTCATTGTTATTTTTTAAATTAAACTTTCTATAATGCAATGTTGCAAAAGAAACAGCAAAAACTTATCAGCAACATTTTACTGTGGAAAATGATCAATATTGTGACCTCTAACAGCTTATCATTGATGACAGCTCAAAACTTAAAGAATCTCATGGAAAAGTAATGAACCAATGCAACACAATATGCCCTCTACAATAAAAGCGTACTTGAAAGTACTTACCGAGAACGACTGCAGTTCCCTCTTCGTATAAGTGTTTTATTAGTCCTTCTCAACAGAAAAAAATAAAATTGTTAAAAACAACTTCGTATTTTCCTTTTTCCCCAAGACAAAAACTCCATTTTCAAAACGTCTATCTGCGCCACAGGTATCTCTCTTTCTCTCGAACACGTTCTCTTCATCAATATATTCTCTTTTTAAATCAGAACATATTTTTCTCCACTTTCTCTCGTTTTCTTTGTGTTTTCTGTCTGTCTTCTAAGTAATGGTGGTAAGGGCTCCTTCTCTCTCTTTCTCTGCCTCTGTGGGTCTATAGATAGAGAAACAGGCCCATTGTTCTAAGTGACAGAATTTCCTTCCTTC
>NW_019955682.1:0-1342 GCF_002910315.2 Salvelinus sp. IW2-2015
TGTCTAGTTTGAGAAACAGACGCCTCACAAGTCCTCAACTGGCAGCTTCATTAAATAGTACCCGCAAAACACCAGTCTCAACGTCAACGGTGAAGAGGCGATTCCGGGATGCTGGTCTTCTAGGCAGAGTTGCAAAGAAAAAGCCATATCTCAGACTGGCCAATAAAAATAAATATTAAGATGGGCAAAAGAACACAGACACTGGACAGAGGAAGATTGAGAAAAAGTGTTATGGACAGACTAATCTAAGTTTGAGGTGTTCAGATCACGAAGAAGAACATTCGTGAGATGTAGAAAAATGAAAAGATGCTGGAGGAGTGCTTGACGCCATCTGTCAAGCATGGTGGAGGCAATGTGATGGACTGGGGGTGCTTTGGTGATGGTAAAGTGGGAGATTTGTACAGGGTAAAAGGGATCTTGAAGAAGGAAGGCTATCACTCCATTTTTGCAATGCCAATTTCCTCCTACAACAGGACAATGACCCAAAGTACAGCTCCAAACTATGCAAGAACTATTTACGGAAGAAGCAGTCAGCTGGTATTCTGTCTATAATGGAGTGGCCAGAACAGTCACCGGATCTCAACCCTATTGAGCTGTTGTGGGAGCAGCTTGACCGTATGGTACGTAAGAAGTGCCCATCAAGCCAATCCAACTTGTGGGAGGTGCTTCAGGAAGCACGGGGTGAAATCTCTTCAAATTACCTCAACAAATTGACAACTAGAATGTCAAAGTTCTACAAGGCTGTAATTGCTGCAAATGGAGGATTATTTGATGAAGGCAAAGTTTGAAGGACAAAAATATTATTTCAATTAAAAATCATTATTTAAAAACTTGTCAACGCCTTGACTATATTTCCTATTCATTTTGACTATATTTCCTATTCATTTTGCAACTCATTTCATGTATGTTCTCATGGAAAACAAGGAAATGTCTAAGTGACCCCAAACCTTTGAACGGTAGTGTACATGTGAGATATGTAAATATTCTTAAAATGTAATTATTAAAGTGAATAGTGTTCCATTTATTAAAGTGGCCAATCGATATCAAGTCTTTAGGTAGGCAACCGCCTCTCTGTGCTAGTGATGGCTGTTTAACAATCTGATGGCCTTGAGTTAGAAGCTGTTTTTCAATCTCTCTGTCCCAGCTGGTAGTTTGCCCCCTGTGATGCGTTGTGCAGACCGCACCACGCTCTGGAGAGCCCTGCGGTTGTGGGCAGCAAACTTGATGATTGAGTTGGAGGCGTGCATGTGTAACGGATGTGAATGGCTAGCTAGTTAGCGGGTACGCGCTAATAGCGTTTCAATCGGTTACGTCACTTGCGCTGAGACTGAAGTAGGGTTTC
>NW_019955683.1:0-1342 GCF_002910315.2 Salvelinus sp. IW2-2015
GCAGTGTGGAGTGCAATAGAGACTGCATCATCTGTGGATCTGTTSGGGCGGTATGCAAATTGGAGTGGGTCTAGGGTTTCTGGGATGATGGTGTTGATGTGAGCCATGACCAGCCTTTCAAGGCACTTCATGGCTACAGACGTGAGTGCTGCAGGTCAGTAGTCATTTAGGCAGGTTACCTTAGTGTTCTTAGGCACAGGCACCATGGTGGTCTGCTTAAAACATGTTGATATTACAGACTCGGACAGGGAGAGGTTGAAAATGTCAGTGAAGACACTTGCTAGTTGGTCAGCGCATGCTCAGAGTACACGTCCTGGTAATCCGTCTGGCCCTGTGGCCTTGTGAATGTTGACCTGTCTAACGGTCTTACTCATACTGGCTGCGGAGAGCGTGATCATACAGTCTTCCGGTACAGCTGGTGCTCTCATGCATGTTTCAGTGTTATTTGCTTCGAAGCGACGATAGAATTAGTTTAGCTCATCCGGTGGGCTCGTGTCACTGTGCAGCTCTCGGCTGTGCTTCCCTTTGTAGTCTGTAATGGTATCAGGCCCTGCCACATCCGACGAGCGTCAGAGTCGGTGTAGTACGACTCGGTCTTGGTCCTGTATAGATGCTTTRCCTGTTTGATGGTTYGTCGGAGGGCATAGCGGGATTTCTTATTAGCTTCCGGGTTAGAGTCCCACTCCTTGAAAGCGGCATCTCTAGCCTTTAGCTCAGTGCGTATGCTGCCTGTAATCCATGGCTTCTGGTTGGGGTATGTACGTACGGTCACTGTGGGGACGACGTCATCAATGCACTTATTGATGAAGCCAATGACAGATGTGGTGTAATCCTCAATGCCATTGGAGGAATCCCAGAACGTATTCCAGTCTGTGCTAGCAAAACAGTCCTGTATCTTAGCATCTGCTTCGYCTGACCACATTYTTYATTGGTCTAGTCACTGGTGCTTCCTGCTTTAAWTTTTGCTTGTAAGCAGGAATAAGGAGGATATAATTATGGTCAGATTTGCCAAATKGAGRGYGAGGGAGAGCTKTGTAYGCATCTCTGTGTGTGGAGTRTAGGTGGTCCAGAGTTATTTTTCCTCTGGTTGCACATTTAACATGCTGATAGAAATTTGGTAAACTGATTTAAGTTTCCCTGCATTGAAGTCCCCGGCTACTAGGAGAGCCGCCTCTGGGTGAGCGTTTTCTTGTTTGCTTATGGCGGAATACAGCTCATTCAATGCTATCTTAGTGCCAGCCTCTGACTGTGGTGGTATGTAAACAGCTACAAAGAATACAGATGAAAACTCTCTCGGTAGGTAGTGTGGTCTACAGCTTATCATGAGATACTCTACCTCAGG
>NW_019955684.1:0-1334 GCF_002910315.2 Salvelinus sp. IW2-2015
TTGCCGGAGAAGAAGAAAACTGCTCAGGCATTTCACCATGAGGCCAATGGTGAGTTTAATTGTTGTGATATGAGAAAATTGAAGATGGATCAACAACATTGTAGTTACTCGACTAAATGACAGAGTGAAAATAAGAAAGCTTGTACAGAATACAAATATTCCAAAACATGCATCTTGTTTGCTACAAGGTAGTTAACTAATACTGCAAATAATGTGGCAAAAAATAAATGTACTTTTTGTCCTAAATACAATGTGTTATATTTGGGGAAAATCCAACACAACACATCACTGAGTACAGTACCTGTCACGTTCGTCATTATGAATGGACCTAGGTGCAGCGTGGTAGGCGTACATTTTCCTTTAATAACTGAACACTGAACAAAAACAACAAACTACCAAACAAAACGTGAAGCTAATACTAGTGCTGACATGCAACTATCCATTGACAAGATCCCTGTAACGGCTCTCATTGGTGGTAGGAAGAGTGGACCAAAGCGCAGCGTGGAAAGTGTTCATGATTATTTTATTTCAAAAAACACTTAAACAAAATAACAAACGTGAAAACGAAAGCTCACAGTTCTGTCAGGCAGAAACACTAAACAGAAAACAAGATCCCACAAAACCCAAAAGGAAAATGACAACTTATATATGATCCCCAATCAGAGACAACGATAGACAGCTGCCTCTGATTCGGAAACACACACTGCCAAAACTAAAGAAATAGAAAACATAGACTTTCCCACCCAAGTCACACCCTGACCTAACCAAACATAGAACATAATAAGGAACTCTAAGGTCAGGGCGTGACAATCCCACAAAGCACAAAGGGGAAATGGCTGCCTAAATATGATCCCTAATCAGATTCAACGATAAACAGCTGCCTCTGATTGGGAACCATAACAGGCCAACATAGACACACAAACACCTAAATGACCCACCCTAGTCACACCCCAACCTAACCAACATAGAGAATAAAAAGCTCTCTATGGTCAGGGCGTGACAGTACCACTCTCCATATTTTCAAGCATAGAGGTGGCTGCATCATGTTATGGGTATGCTTGTCATCGGAAAGAACTAGGTAGTTTCTTAAGATAAAAATAAACAGAATACAGCTATAAGAACAGGCAAAATCCTAGTGGAAAACCTGGTTGTAGCGTTTGCTGTCATTAAATGTGAAGACTGTTATATTATCAAATCAATTCTCTATGTGTAATTATTCCGTGATTAAACAAATCACGGAATACTAATTAACTAGGAAGTCGAGTCACCACGGGAAAATGTTGTTCATAGAATTGCAATTTTTCTCTTCAGATATTTGATTATCTTATCGATTA
>NW_019955684.1:3040-4382 GCF_002910315.2 Salvelinus sp. IW2-2015
TGTAACCTTAACTGGCACCCTATTCCCTATATAGAGCACTACTTTTGACCAGAGACATATGGGCCATGGCCAAAAAGTAGTGCACTATATAGGAAATAGGATGTCCTGGTGGTGATGAGGTTGAGTCAACAGGCCATGGAAGACAGCATCTGACCCAGCCGGCAGCAGCAGAGGTTGGGTGAGGGCCACATACAGGGAGGATACTGACTACCTTCAGCCACGCATGGAGAAAACAAACACTTAAAGACGTCCTTCGGCTATTTCTGAACTTTTTCTTGTTGAAAAGCGATGTCCCCAGTATAAAAACAGTAATGTTCACACACTAAAGGGTTAAAATGTATGCCATTTTCTTTAGACACAACTGCAGTCTTCAAGGAGTAGGTCTGATGGTGACATTGTGATGTCATCGTTCTCCCCCCTTGCCGAGGAACAATAGAGAAACAAAGAGGAAAGGCCCCTCCCCTACTTGTGATGTCATGAGGATACTTGGACCACCTAATGAGATGCACCTTTTGTTAAGTAAATCAGGTGTTTAAAGGAGACTGGGGTGCCACGTTAACACCAGGTTGGTTTGGATGACAACGTGGATCTCAGAGAGCTAATTTAGTTCAATCAAGTGAAAATGTAATTGTATTATAATTCTTTGGACTTTCCATGACATAGGGTGTTTCTCAAAACGCATACTACCATGCTCTGAGCACGTAAATTGGAGCATGGGAGGATGGGAGTCTGAGTCCAAATTGAAGTATGCGAAACGGAGCACGGAGGGCACTTCTCGAATGTGTACTCCGTTTGTACATATTCTGAAGCATGCACCGATGCTACAACGGAAAGTATGCAAAGAAATATGACTCAACCACGTAAAGAACGATGCAAAATGTCTTGAAATCAATGAGCTGAAGCAAGAGAAAATAAACTCTGACTTCGGAATGAAATGTTGCCTATTCGCATCTCATATATTGCCTGAGTAAAATATTTTATCTTGATACGTTAATAAATACATGCAGTGTTCATTTTGGCATGTTTACCTGCCTACGTACCGTATATCACAAACCCATAATAAGTCAATAGGGCTAATTGGTTATTTACTACTGTTATCGCAGCTAGCTAGCTGCTATCCGAGTGGCTACTCCTGGCTAACATCTCTGTCCCGAAGCAAGCACCAGTTAGCCAGGAGCTAGCCCTGAGCTAGGCCTACCTCCCGGCTAGCTGAAGAGGTCCATCAGCCAATTTCCTGGGCTGCAATACATATTTTTCCAATTGGCCTGGACCCTTTTACTGCCTATACGGAGGAGCCCTGCCGATCCATCACAACTGGTCTGCCGACGAACCGTCCGAGGGG
>NW_019955685.1:0-1342 GCF_002910315.2 Salvelinus sp. IW2-2015
TATATTATAATTAAGTCTATTATTTGATAGAGCAGTCTGACTGAGCGGTGGTTGGCAGCAGCAGGCTCGTAAGCATTGATTCAAACAGCACTTTCCTGCGTTTGGCAGCAGCTCTTCGCAATGCTTCAAGCATTGCGCTGTTTATGACTTCAAGCCTATCAACTCCCGAGATTAGGCTGGCAATACTAAAGTACCTATTAGAACATCCAATAGTCAAAGGTATATGAAATACAAATGGTAGAGAGAAATAGTCCAATAATAACTACAACCTAAAACTTCTTACCTGGGAATATTGAAGACTCATGTTAAAAGGAACCACCAGCTTTCATACGTTCTCATGTTCTGAGCAAGGAACTTAAACGTTAGCTTTCTTACATGGCACATATTGCACTTTTACTTTCTTCTCCAAAGATTGAATCCCTGAGCTGACAAGGTAAAAATGTGTCGTTCTGCCCCTGAACAAGGCAGTTAACCCACCGTTCCTAGGCCGTCATTGTAAATTAGAATGTGTTCTTAACTGACTTGCCTAGTTAAATAAAGGTGTAAAAATAAAATAAAATATTAACAAAATTTAAAATCGGCAAAATCGGTGTCCAAAATTATTCGATTTCCGATTGTTATGAAAACTTGAAATCGGCACTAATTAATCAGCCATTCCGATTAATCGGTCGACCTCTAGTCCAAACACACCAAGACAGTCGTGAAGAGGGCACGACAATACCTTTTCCCCCCTCAAGAGAAAATATTTGGCATGGGTCCCCAGATCCTCAAAATGTTCTACAGCTTCACCATCGAGAGCAAACTGACCAGTTTAAAATGAACCTTTATTTACTACGCAAGCCAGTTAAGATCAAACCCGGACGACGCTGGGCCAATTGTGCGCCGCCCTGTGGGACTCCCAATCACGGACGGTTGTTATACAGCCTGGATTCGAACCAGGGTGTCTATAGTGACACCTCAAGCTCTGAGATGCAGTGCCTCAGACCACTGCGCCACTCGGGAGCCCCGGTTGCATCACCGCCTGGTATGGCAACTGCTCGGCATCCGACCGTAAGGCGCTACAGAAGGCAGTACATAAAGCCGAGTACATCGCTGGGGTCAAGCTTCCTACCATCCAGGACTTATATACTAGGTGGTGTCAGAGGAAGGCCCCAATTGTTGAAGACTCCAGTCACCCAAGTCATAGACTGTTCTCTCTGCTACTCTCTGCTACCGCACGACAAGCAGTACCGGAGCACCAAGTCTAGGTCCAAAAGGCTCCTTAACAACTTCTACCCCCAATCCATAAGACTGCTGAACAATCAAATGGCCACCCAGACTTCTTACATTGACCCCCCCCCCC
>NW_019955686.1:0-1341 GCF_002910315.2 Salvelinus sp. IW2-2015
AACACACACCTGGGTTTCAGCATACCCCAATCTCACACAAATGTATGCATACATAGTACAAAACGCACACACAGACACTCCTAACACACAGACATGGCTGTGAGCATCATCCAATCCAACTCTCGCCCTCCATGAATAACCACACACACACCCCTATTACATGGGCCTTGGGGAGGCCTGATTACCAACAGCGACAAGACAGCCTATAGGGAGGTGTTGAGAGCCTGGCGGAGTGGTTTACAGGAGAATAACCTCTCCCTGAACGTCAACAAAATGAAGAACTGATCGTGGACTACAGGAGACAACATCCACAAGATCCTCGGCAGAGACGTAATACCCTGACATGGTCCCTCCACACCGACACCGTGGTGGGAGGCTGAAGAAATTTGTCAAGGCCCCTAAGACCCTCACAAACTTCTACAGATGCACCAGAAAGCATTCTGTTGGACTGTATCACCGCTTTGTACGGCAATTGCACCGCCCGCAACCGCAGGGCTCTCCAGAGGGTGGTGCGGTCAGCCCAACATATCCCCGGGGCAACACTGCCTGCCCTCCAGGACATCTACAGCACCTAGTGTCACAGGAAGGCCAAGAAGATAATCAACAACCTCAGCCACCCGAGCCAAGTCCAGTTCCAGGGCCTAAAATGAACACCCACCACCTGCCAAACGCTGGTAGATTTTGGCATTGGCGGGTAAGATGTCTATTCACCAGGGCTCAACAGGAGCATTTCAATCGCATTTGTGAATACAAAAAGTGTCAAATATGATCACATTTATAGTGAAATAATTGCTGCAGAAGGTGTTTTCAAAGTATTTCTGCCTTTTCGTTTCATAGCTGGTAAATTAATCGTACAAAGTCAAAGAACTAAGAATCACATATAGGCTATTTCACCTCGTGCAGCAACACTGCCTGGCTGGGGGTGGTGCACACGTGAAGAAGAGCTGAGGGAAAGATTCATTTTTAGAAGCGGCGCGCACGGGCATAAAAGTCTGTCTAATTTACTTGAAACGAAAGTCTACTGAAGTGAGACTTTGTCCTTGTGTTTCTTGGCTAGTTACATTGTTTTATTCACATGCTAAGTTGTTTTCCCATGTTTGAGTTTCAACTGCTAAGGAAGAGAAGACAATGCTCCTACTATTCATACTCAATCTCACAACAGGCACAAACATGTCTGGAGCTCTTAAAGGGGCAGGTGAAAATGTTTGTCTCATCTTTGATATTTAGGTTAAAAGATTCGGGCCACAAAAAAAATTATTAAACAATATACCACATTACTTCTTACTAGTAATACATTTGTTTTAGAAACATTATAAAGGACGTTCATCTTTTTTTTGTTTT
>NW_019955687.1:0-1341 GCF_002910315.2 Salvelinus sp. IW2-2015
GCAAATGTTATTGGTCACATACACATGGTTTGCAGATGTTATTGGTCACATACACATGGTTTGCAGATGTTATTGGTCACATACACGTGGTTTGCAGATGTTAATGCGAGTGTAGCGAAAAGCTTGTGCTTCTAGTCCCAACAGTGCAGTAATATCTAACAAGTCATCTAAAAATTCACAACAACTACCTAATACACACTAATCTAACAAGTAATCTAACAATTCCCCAACAACTACCTAATACACACATCTAAAGGGGTGAATGAGAATATGTACATATAAGTATATGGATGAGCGATGGCCGAGCGGCATAGGCAAGATGCAGTAGATGGTATATACATGTGATATGAGTAATGCAAGATATGTAAACATAATTAAAGTGCCATTATTTAAAGTGGCAATGTTTAAAGTGACTAGTGATCCAATTATTAAAGTGTCCAGTGATTGGGTCTCAATGTAGGCAGCAGCCTCTTGAGTTAGTGATGACTATTTAACAGTCTGATGGCCTTGAGATAGAAGCTGTTTCTCAATCTCTCGGTCCCAGCTTTGATGCACCTGTACTGACCTCGTCTTCTGGATGATAGCGGTGTGAGCAGGCAGTGGTTCGGGTGGTTGTTGCCCTTGATGGCCTTCCTGTGACATCGGGTGCTGTAGGTGTCATGGAGGGCAGGTAGTTTGCCCCTGGTGATGCGTTGAGCAGACCGCACCACCCTCTGGAGAGCCTTGCGGTTGAGGGCGGAGCAGTTGCCGTACCAGGCTGTGTTAGAGCCCGACAGGATGCTCTCGATTGTGCATCTGTAAAAGTTTGTCAGGGTTTTGGGTGACAAGCCACATTTCTTCAGCCTCCTGAGGTTGAAGAGGCGCTGTTGCGCCTTCTTCACCACACTGTCTGTGTGGGTGGACCCTTTCAGTTTGTCTGTGATGTGTATGCCCAGGAACAACACTTTCCATCTTCTCCACTGCTGTCCCTTTGATGTGGATAGGGGGCTGCTCCCGCTGCTGTTTCCTGAAGTCCACGATCATCTCCTTTGTTTATTTGACGTTGAGTGAGAGCTTGTTTTCCTGACACCACACTCCGAGTGCCCTCACCTCCTCCCTGTAGGCTGTCTCGTCGTTGTTGGTAATCAAGCCCACTACTGTGGTAGTGATTTAATTGGAGGTGTGCCTGGCCACATAGTTGTGGGTGAACAGGGAGTACAGGAGAGGGCTGAGCACACACCCTTGTGGGGCCCCAGTGTTGAGGGTCAGTGAAGTGGAGATGTTGTTTCCTACCGTCACCATCTGGGGGTGGCCTGTCAGAAAGTCCAGGACCCAGTTGCACAGGGCGGGGTTGAGACCCAG
>NW_019955688.1:0-1341 GCF_002910315.2 Salvelinus sp. IW2-2015
CTCCCTTTCAACTGTACTGTATTGTACACATCGGGAACATATTGTGAGCCCTATGTTATGGAGAATGGAAGTGAGTGGTGTGACATTTCATGTCTCTATTGGTTCAGCCTGAGCCGTTATTCCTTTCAGGAGGGTGGACTGAAGGGGGAGATGGGAGACTAGAACACTCTAAATCCTGTTTCTGAGACAGGCTCTCCTGTCAAATATTGATGTTGCCGCGGGTATTGAGACTGATTATATTTATCTTCCCCAACAAAAAAACTTCTGGAATAGGTGTATTTCACAGCAGTAAAATGCAAGACACACAAAGCATCCAGTTAATGTCTGCTTGCCTTTGTGAAGGCGAAATCTCTGAATACAGTTAGCTTTTCTGTCACAGCTTGGAGACTGCGTCGAACCTGCTGTGTGACTCCAAATCTGCATCCAGGACAATGTTGTACTCAATACGCAACCAAGTATTTTTACTACAATGACCTTCTGCACTTTACGAGGGCAGGTCATGAATCACCATGGTTTAACCAGTGACAGCCATGACGCTCCAGCTGTCTTGACGCCCTCCTACATCAGTGGAGTATAATGGCGTCCGCCTTACCTTTCCCAAGATGGCAGCCTCCTTGTCTTTGAGCTGCATTGCGGTTATTGTGGGGTTGGTAACTCAATGTTTGGGAAAATGACATGACGTGCCTTGCATTCCCTGGTCCTCAGAATGAGATGACCTTCAACCCTGAGCCGTGTCCAGTCACATACGTTGTGATGGAGACCCGCTGTTGGATGGCAGTGACCTCCCAGTCGAAACAAGGCTAGTTTGTTTCATGTGATGTCATCTGCTAGCTAGGGGTAGGAGGTGCATTGCATTGCGACAAGTGGAATTGGGATACCACTGGGAAGTGCACAGGGATGGAAATGGAAATATGTAGATGTATTGTTCATCTTTCATTGTCAAACGGAAATATGGAGCTATTTTTATTTGACCGTTTCCTCAGAATTGCAGGCTATTTGCAGCAAACACACTGAAGTGAATTTGTGGTTTTATCTTTCGAGGCATCTGACAAATTAAGGTTAAACATTCAAGTGGACAATACATTGTGTCCTTGTCAGCCATGCAGCTTTGTGATTGGAACATTGGAGAAGTTAATTAGTGGACATCTTCCTTTCAGTCAGTCAGCGTGTTCATTCGCATCACCCATCTCATCTGAGCTAGGTGGTGGGGAAAGGGTCGCAAGGACAACGGGTCAGGGTGAAGGCAATGGAAAAGGGTGACATTCCACCACATGATCTTTAGGTTCACACTATGACATCAGCCCCACACCAGGCCTTCCCAATGGTCTCAACAAAGAAACT
>NW_019955689.1:0-1340 GCF_002910315.2 Salvelinus sp. IW2-2015
TCAGTAAAAGGCACATGACAACCCGCTTGGAGTTTGACAGAAGGCACCTAAAGAAACAAGATTCTCTGGTCTGATGAAACCAAGATTGAACTCTTTAGCCTGAATGTCAAGTGCCACGTCTGGAGGAAACCTGGCACCATCAATATGGTGAAGCATGGTGGTGGCAGCATCATGCTGTGGAGATGTTTTTCAGCAGCAGGGACTGGGAGACTAGTCAGGATCGAGGAAAAGATGAACGGAGCAAACTACAGAGAGATCCTTGATGAAAACCTGCTCCAGAGCTCTCAGGACCTCAGACTGGGGTGAAGGGTCACCTTCCAACAGGACAACGACTAAGCACACAGCAAAGACAACGTAGGAGTGGCTTCGGGACAAGTCTCTGAATGTCCTTGAGTGGCCCAGCCAGAGCCCGGACTTGAACCCGATCAAACTTCTCTGAAAAGACTTGAAACTAGCTGTGCAACGCTCCCCATCCAACCCGACAGAGCTTGAGAGGATCTGCAGAGAAGAATGGAAGAAACTCCCCAAATACAGGTGTGCCAAGCTTCTACACCTGCATTTCTGTACAGCACTTTGAGATATCAGCTGATCTAAGGGCTATATAAATAAATTTGATTTGATTGGTAGCGTCATACCCAAGAAGACTCAATGCTGTATTTGCTGCCAAAAGTAAAAACCTGTTTTTGCTTAGTCATTATGGTGTGTTATGTGTAGATTGATGGGGGGAAAAAACAATTTAATCTATTTTAGAATAAGGCTGTAAAGTAACAAAATGCACTGTAGCCGTGTGGGCTGGTGTCGCCGTGTGGGCTGGTGTTGCCGTGTGGGCTGGTGTTGCCGTGTGGGCTGGTGTAGGCTCTTTTAGCCGACATTTAATCAATGCAGGCAAACTTTTAGCAAGCTATTCATACTACATATCAGTTGTCCCTGCCCCTGCCTGGTACCAGGCCCAACAGATGCAGCTTCAGACTCAGCAGCCCTGTCTCCTCATCCCCATACCCCTGAACCAGCCCTACTACCCCTGAACCAGCCCTACTCCCAACTGGGAGTGTTGAATGACATGTCAGTTGGCATAATTGCAGGTACTGCAATGATTCTCCAGTCAGGAAGAATCTCAGCAGCAAAGGTGTTTCGGAACAGTGTTTTTTTACTGCTATGGACACTAGGTTCCACACCACTGCAAAAATTGTAGAACACTTTTCTGCTGTTCTGAAAGTGTTGCAGATTAGTGAGGATGGAGTCCCTTCTGTGTGCCAACCACTGATCATGAAGTATTCCAGAGATCTTACACCTGAGTTTCATAATGAAGTAAGACACCTGAACACTGTATATGCTGCCAC
>NW_019955690.1:0-1340 GCF_002910315.2 Salvelinus sp. IW2-2015
ATACGAACGTGATTTGACTGGTTACGTTCTAGGATCTCTGAGGAATAGAGGTGAATGTGATTTGACTGGTTACGTTCTAGGATCTCTGAGGAATAGAGGTGAATGTGATTTGACTGGTTACATTCTAGGATCTCTGAGGAATACATATGAACGTGATTTGACTGGTTGCGTTCTAGGATCTCTGAGGAATAGAGGTGAATGTGATTTGACTGGTTACGTTTAGGGTTAGATTTTCAGATTCCTTTCTTTGCAAATTGAACGAGTGGAAATACAAAATCGATCGTGCTTCTGCTATATGGACCTTTTTAGGATATGAAAAAGGATTTTATATAACAAAACGACACTTCATGTTATCTCTGGGAATCAATAAATAAATCAATACCCCCCATAAATCAGAGCAAGATTTCAGAATGTAAGTACACATTTCACCTTCAGATGTGAATTTATTAAAAACTATCACGGTGAAAAAAAGTGTTTTGTTGTTAGGAGCTCTTCTCAAACAATAGCATGATTTACAACTGTCCCGTTGACGGAAAGCCGATCCCTGTTTTAGATTTGCAAGCAGAAGGGAAAACGACTCTAGACATCTTTACTCCGCACACAGAGACACGTACAAAGCTCTACCTCGCCCTCCATTTGGCAAATCTGACCATAATTCTATCCTCCTGATTTTGTTCACAAGCAAAAACTAAAGCAGGAAGCACCAGTGACTCGGTCAATAAAAAAGTGGTCAGATGAAGCAGATGCTAAACTACAGGACTGTTTTGCTAGCACAGACTGGAATATGTTCCGTGATTCTTCCGATGGCATTGAGGAGTACACCACATCAGTCAGGAAAAGTGTCAATACAGGCCTAAGATTGAATCGTACTACACCGGCTCCAATGCTCGCTTTGAGGCAAGAAACACTGGAGCATGCATGAGAGCACCAGCTGTTCGGAAGACTGTGTGATCACGCTCTCTGTAGCCGATGTGAGCAAGACCATTAAACAGGTCAACATTAACAGATGGATTACCAGATGGTGTACTCAGAGCGTTGACCAACTGGTAAATGTCTTCACCGACCTTTTCATCATCTTTTCATCTCCCTGACTGAGTCTGTAATACCCACATTTCAAGTAAACCACCATTGTCCCTGTGGCCAAGAATGCGAAGGTAACCTGCCTAAATGACTACCGCCCAGTAGCACTCACGTTGGTAGCCATGTAGTGCTTTGAAAGGCTGGTCATGGCTCACATCAACACCATCATCCCAGAAACCCTATACCCACTCTAATCGGCATATCGCCATGGAGCACTGCCATCTAGTGGACAGATCAGGATACAACACATGGAGCACTGC
>NW_019955691.1:0-1340 GCF_002910315.2 Salvelinus sp. IW2-2015
AACTATAGAGATCTAACTTACGATGTTACAGTGTATAGTGGTAAGTATAGAGATATAACCATAGAGATATCTAACTTCTTTTGTTACAGTATATAGTGGTAACTAAAGAGATATAACTATAGAGATATCTAACTTAGGATGTTACAGTATATAGTGGTAACTATAGAGATATAACTATAGAGATATCTAACTTCTGATGTTACAGTATATAGTGGTAAGTTTAGAGATATAACTATAGAGATATAACTTTAGAGACTAACTTACAGTAAATAGTGGTAACTATAGAGATATAATCATAGAGACATCTAACTTACGATTTTACGGTATATAGTGGTAACTATAGAGACGTCTAACGATGTTAAAGCATATAGTGGTAACTATCGACATCTAACTTAGGATGTTAATGCATATAGTAGTAACTATACAGATATAACAATAGAGACTAACTTACAGTATATAGTGGTAACTATAGAGATATGACTATAGAGACGTCTAACTTCTGATGTTACAGCATATAGTGGTAACTGTAGAGATATACCTATAGAGACTAACATACAGTATATAGTGGTAACTATATAGATATAACTATAGAGACTAACATACAGTATATGGTGGTAACTACAGAGATATCTAACTTCTGATGTTACAGCATATAGAGATATACCTATAGAGATATCTAAGTTACGATGTTACAGTATATAGTGGTAACTATAAAGATATAACTATAGAGATATCTAACTTCTGATGTTACAGGATATAGGGGTAAATATAGAGATATCACTATAGAGATATCTAACTTACAGTGTTTCAGCATATAGTGGTAACTATAGAGGTATAACTATAGAGATATCTAACTTCTGATGTCACAGTATATAATGATAACTATAGAGATATAACTGTAGAGACATCTAACTAATGAGGCCACAGCATGTCGTGGTTACTCTACAGATTTAACTATAGAGATATCTAACTTACGATGTTACAGCATATAGTGGTAACCATAGAGATATAACTATAGAGACATCTGATGATGTTAACTCATATAGTGGTTACTGTAGAGATACCTAACTTCGGATGTTACAGTATATAGTGGTAACTATAGTAACATCTAACTTCGGACGTTACAGTATATAGTGGTAACTATAGAGGTATAACTATAGAGGAATCTCACTTCTGATGTTACAGTATATAGTGGTAACAATAGAGATATAACTATATAGTGGTAACAATAGAGATATAATGACAGAGATATCTAAAATCTGATGTTACAGGATATTGTGGTAACTATAGAGATACAACTATAGAGATCTAACTTACGATGTTACAGTGTATAGTGGTAA
>NW_019955692.1:0-1340 GCF_002910315.2 Salvelinus sp. IW2-2015
CCAGCACTTCTAGCGTGTCTTTTTCAGATATCGTTTACAGTTCATCTTCCCAATGGCTCATGTAACTCTTGCCTGTCCCATTTCATGGCCCTTTATAATGTCCACATTTTTATTTCCAAATAGACACATCCGTTTCTCCCATGTACACGAGTCTCTCACCTGAGCCGTTCTTTCTCTTCACGCTCACTCCACACGCACTCTCAGCACTCCTGCCCCAATTTATGGCTCGGACTTAGATAGAAGTGTTAAAAGTCACTGTCGCATTGCACGCCTTTTTCACTCTTTCTTCAGCCGTTTAGGGAGGGTTTTGAGGTTCACACACACTGTTTGTGGTCAAATGATCCCTACCATGCATTAAGACACGATCTGACGTCACCTTCCATGATAACCTCAAAAAAGCACAGATCAGAACAACAGTTTAGTTCAATTCATTTCTGTTTCAGGAAATCCAGACAAGCATTGACTATATGACAAATTATTACATTAACCTTTTCTTAATAACATTATCTCTATGATAAATATCAAAGAGCATAAGAACATACTCTTACTACTAAAACCCTTTTCAGAATTAGTTCATACATCATTTTTTTTTTTAAATATTTTTATTTATTTTACCTTTATTTAACTAGGCAAGTCAGTTAAGAACAAATTCTTATTTTCAATGACGGCTTAGGAACAGTGGGTAACTGCCATGTTCAGGGGCAGAACGACAGATTTGTACCTTGTCAGCTCGGGGATTCGAACTTGCAACCTTTCGGTACTAGCCCAATGCTTCTCTCGGAAGAGTTACCGAGAGAAACAAAAACAAACAAAAACATTTACATATCACAATTAATTTGGTGTAACTGTCATCCCTTCTTAACATATATATTTCCTTCTATATGCAGTAATATAGTAATAGTAATTTTCCCCTTTGAACTCATGATTCAAAAACAACATGTTAAATCAAAAATAAACCAATTCGAATAACTAATCAATTTAGAATTAAAACAGTAATGGTACAATTTGAATAGAGACTGGTGTTTCTCATTAATTTTATAATTAAATCCCACCTCTTCCTGTTATTTCTAGTGAAATTGATCAGGCCTCACCAGAAATTCAGGATACAGGGGATTCGACACCATTAAAATATTTCCTCTCCCTTTTCTTTCTCTGACCTTCCGAAACCATTTAAATACCTTTCAAAACATTTCCATCCTTCTGTATACCCAATTTAAAACTGAATTGAAAAAACCCCATCCAAAATAAATCCCACATTATCAACACCACTAACGCATATTCATAACCGGTAAATTGTGTGTGTGTGTGTGTGTGTGTGTGTGTGTGTGTGTGTGTGTGTG
>NW_019955693.1:0-1340 GCF_002910315.2 Salvelinus sp. IW2-2015
AGGTTGTTTTAGGCATTGACACCCCTCCCATTTCCCTGCCTGGTTTCTACCCATGCAATTGACACAAAAGGTCACATGCATAAAAAGACATCAATCTAGCCCAGGGAAATAGGTTTTGAAATACAATACATAATAATCTTCAGCTGAATGTGAGGCATGGCTAGGGCATATTAATGTCATTTGTTGTGACAAATTACTTCGTGCAATTTTGCTTCCACATTAAATTGGAAATTGTTTGAATTGTAAATACACAGAGGGTTTTTCGAATTAGGCTAACCTCTGAATTTCCTGTGTTTTTTCTGTTCATTTGTAGTTGCATACTCATTTTTTAGAGAATTCAAGGAAGGAGGTAACACAAAGTGCACACTACTTTGGTACACCAGAGCACGACATGATCAATTTATTGTTGTCAGACAGTGACGAGTAAAGTCACCGTAAATGATCATCTCCAAATACATTGCATAAAGGAAGACACTTTTAAAAGGACTCTCATTAATGTAAATTWAAAAAAGGTGGAATGAAACACMGTCAAAATAAAATGTATGGCAAACTGCATTTGCTATGAGTCATTATCCATTCAAACATCCTTAACATCATTCCCCTCTGTTGGACGGCAGTTCAGGCAATGTGATTGCCCAGAGACATAAACTAAATCAACGCAGGAAGGTGAGATAAAATGATCCCAAGATAGACATAAATAACAACCAAACACCAGACAAAATATATGTCTAACCATTAACAACAACGTAGGGAGACAAAATAGATCTTTGCATATTTACAATAATTACTCAATTTTTCTTCTATGTTGTAGGCAATCTTGAAAGAAGTCTCACATTATATTCAATAGCATAGCTCAATTGTAGCTTTCATAATCAACACTATCAACCACAGTCAAAGTAGCAGTAAACTTGATGTCTGTATGGATGCTCAAGCTTTTGAAAGTGTAATTTCCTCACAGCACACAGTACACATTATGTAACACTTAAAAACTTCCTGGAGACAAACTACACATTGAGGTAAACACCATGGCTGTTGACATGGGATAACTGCATTCATGTCCAGCCAGTCCCCCTCCAATGGCTTAAAACCCAGTCTTCTTTAAACCCACCTAAACCTGCCTGTATAATGTGAAAGAAACTGGTGTTACTTTGTTGACCAGAGTCAAATAGTACCTGTAGAGGTTCGGGCTCAATTGTGCTCTTGATGATTAATCTGAAATCCACAGTGCACTTTCTTTCAAGTTGTTCCACTCTTGTTCTGTTTTCCACAGTACACCGTTCAGAGATCAACTGATTAATTAACCATTAATCCATCTCCATGACCATCAGACACAATAAATA
>NW_019955694.1:0-1340 GCF_002910315.2 Salvelinus sp. IW2-2015
TCCTCTTGGCAGGTGGTGGGCATCCTGGTTGGCGTCAGTGTCATCGTGCTGGTGGCCTCTCCTCTCCTCCTGCTGGCTTCACCCTGCATCCTGTGCTGCCTGTGCAAGCCCTGCCGAGGCAAAAAGAAGAGGAGGAAGAAGAAAGAGCTCACGCAGACAGACATACAGCCAGAACTCAGTCCCACCAAGTCATAAAGAGAGACTGCTCCTTCTTCTCACCACGGTCTGGGAATGGATCCATTRAGTCAYTTCAGGKACTGATTTTAATTCATGAATGGAAACATCTTCATTGAAAAGAATGGGGTATTTTTCGACTCATTGAATTTTAAATAATGTTATTGAATTGACAGAATTGAAAACTGACTAGTACCCTGATTGCCACCATCTCACACACACATACAGTACAGGACCGCTGTCTACCACCCTCATGTGCCAAACGTCACCATGCCAAACCAGTCTTCTTACAGTAGGTGCACAAGTGCCTCCATCCTACAGTGCCTGGTATTTGGTGGTATTTGTTTTGCCTTCCATTATATTATGCAAAATATGTGTGTGTTGTTTATGAAAAGAACGACTGTAAGTAACATAAGTAACATAACGACTGTAAGTAACATCCTTAACCAATGCAAAACATTGTTTCATAATGTGCTGTGGAAACTGCATTGTGCACTGTATTGGGTACTGGGAGAAAAATGTGTTCATCCCAAATGGCACCCTATGCCCTACATAGTATACTACTTTTGACCAGTCCCTGGTCAAAGGTGTGCACTATAATGGGAATAGGGTGCTATTTTGAAATTAACCAATGATATAGGGCTTCAAAGGTGCACATAGAAATATTTTCTGCTGCTGACAGATTCCTCCTGGAATTCCAGACCAAATTTCTGTTGGGTTCTATATACTACTACTACTACTATAATGTATGTAAATATGTATTTATGGAATAGTGTATATGGTGTCCTGTTTGTTTCTACTTTTTTCCGTTGATGTTTCTGCATCAGATATTTTGTAAAAGATCCATTGTAATTGAAATAAACATCAGATATTGAACATGCCCTGGCTGCATAATATTATGTCTTACTTAAATGTTTGTTTGCACATTGTTATATAATCTTGTTTACCCTGATTTATAACATGACCTTTCGAGATTCACCCAGTCATAGTCCTGTTTGTCTTCATAATCTTGCTACTGAAGACTAGAACCATAGTAAATGGGGCCATAAAGAAGTCGTACAATGTGAATGACTGCAATAATGTTGCAATGTATAGATTAGCCTATCAGATCCAAAGTCTACCACGGAATTTGGTAATGACAGTTAGCGTTGACCAAAGAAGACGGT
>NW_019955695.1:0-1340 GCF_002910315.2 Salvelinus sp. IW2-2015
CAATAACATAAACACTACCGTTCAAAAGTTTGGGGTCACTTAGAAATGTCCTTGTTTTTGAAAGAAAAGCCAATTTTTTGTCAATTAAAATAACAGGGCCGGCAGGTAGCCTAGTGGTTAGAGCATTGGACTTGTAACCTGAAAGTTTGCAAGATCGAATCCCTGAGCTGACAAGGTAAATATCTGTCGTTCCACATCTGAACACGGCAGTTAACCCACTGTTCCTAGGCCATCATTAAAAATAAGAATTTATTCTTAACTGACTTGCCTAGTTAAATAAAGGTAAAAACATCAAATTGATCAGAAATACAGCGTAGACATTGTTAATGTTGTAAATGACTATTGTAGCGGGAAACAGCTGAATTTTTATGGAATATCTACTTAGCCATACAGAGGCCCATTATCAGCAACCATCACTCCTGTGTTCCAATGACACGTTGTGTTAGCTAATCCAAGTTTATCATTTGAAAAGGCTAATTGATTGTTAGAAAACCCTTTTGCAATTATGTTAGCACAGCTGAAAACTGTTGTTCTGATTAATTAAAGAACCAATAAAACTGGCCTTCTTTAGAATAGCTGAGTATTGTCACGCCCTGACCAAAAGAGAGCCTTTTCTATTCTCTATTTTGGTTAGGTCGGGTGTGACTAGGGGGGGTGTTCCTATCTAGGTGTTTTTGTTTTTCTATGTTGGCCTGGTATGGTTCCCAATCAGAGGCAGCTGTTTTTCGTTGTCTCTGATTGGGGATCATATTTAGGCAGCCTTTTCCCACTGGCTTTTTGTGGGATCTTGTTTTTGTGTAGTGCCTGTGAGCACTGCATTTGTTTCACGTTTCGTTACTCTTTATTGTTTTTTTGTGAGTTTCATCTAATAAACATGTGGAACTCTACGCACGCTGCACCTTGGTCCATTTATTCCAACAATCAAGACAAGTATCTGGAGCATCAGCATTCGTGGGTTCGATTACAGGCTCAAAATGGCCAGAAACAAGCACCTTTCTTCTAAAATTCGTGCTAACATAATTGCAAAAGGATTTTCTAATGATCAGTTAGCCTTTTAAAATGATAAACTTGGATTAGCTAACACAACGTGCCATTGGAACACAGGAGTGATGGTTGCTGATAATCGGCCTCTGTACGCCTATGTAGATACACCATAAAAAATCAGCCGCTTCCAGCTAAAATAGTTATTTACCACATCAACAATGTCTACACTGTATTTCTGATCAATTTGATGTTATTTTAATTCACATTTTAAAACAAATGTGCTTTTCTTTCAAAAACAAGGACATTTCTAAGTGACCCCAAACTTTTGAACGGTAGTGTAATTTTCTATTATAGAC
>NW_019955696.1:0-1339 GCF_002910315.2 Salvelinus sp. IW2-2015
AAATTGACTGGCCATCTCGGCAAAAAATATGATTTGACATTTGTTAGTTTAGATTTGTTTGTTTATTATCACATATTTTTATTTGTAAAAGTAATAAACACATCTTTTATGATCAGATATTTTTAAACACATTGAATTATTGAACAATGTGCAGTGACATTCTATTTCTTAACTTTGACTTGACCACACTCATTTGGCTGAACAGCCGTTCAACCTCTGCATTTGAGTGTGGCAAGGAGAGGACAGCGAGTGCAGCTTTGCACAGTTCTTCAAATGGATTTGACCCGGAAGAGTCAAATCCATTTTGTTATTCACTTCAATCCAAAACTGGACTGTATTTTCAGTTGAGTCCCACGTAAACAGATGGATGTTTCTCCATTGGGAAACAATTTGATCAATTGTTTGTGGCTGGTATCCCAGTAGCTCAGCTACTTTAATCATTTCAGTGGTGCCTTTATTGTGCTTTAGTGTTTCCTTAACACTGAACAAGGCCATGTTTCGCAAGGCTTTAAGGTTGTCTGGGAGCTTAAAGCAACAATGTAGTTGATGCACTGTCTCCGAATGACCTTTTTGTCCTCTGGCGGAAGACTGAGTTGGTACACCGTGCTCTCGAAAAGGTACCCAAGGTATGGTGATGGACAGATGTACACTCCTTTGTATGCCTCGTGCCGTTTTGGGGAAATGGAAAACCAGTTGTAGGTTTCCCTGATTAAGTACTCAACACTCCTAGGGATGGTTTCTTTGGATGCTGCACAGACAGCCAATTGTAAAGGATGGCACACACAGCGGATGAGTAGCACATTGGGCAATGCACATTCTTCCCTTAAAATCTTGTGCACCCCAGTCATCACGGACGCATTATCAGTGCCAATACCGTGAAGATACTTTTTTTTAAGGTTGCACTTCAAGAAACTCAACTTCTACCTTTACTATTGATCTGGCATCGCCCCCCTCCAATTCAACCAGCCCGAGAAATGTGGACACAACGGTTCTTTTATTAGCACTGAAAAAATCACCACACCCAGGTATTTTGAGACACTGACATCAGAGGACTCATCCAAAAGGAGACTGAACTTCTCATCCCCCACATCTGATGTTACCCTTTTGAGAAAATAAGGAGCCAGTACTCCCCTAATCATTTCTGTGCACTTGGTGCGGTGCATTTGGAAGTTTGTTGCTGCCACAGAATCTGAAAAGGCAGCTTGGCAAGCCATACCTAAAATGGTCGCATGCTAGCAGCGAACAATGCTCCGCAATGGCCATTGCCATAGTAGCTTCTGCGCTTTTGCAGTTATCCACTTTCTTAACCAACTGTGGTAATGTAGACTGCGTTGCGGGG
>NW_019955697.1:0-1339 GCF_002910315.2 Salvelinus sp. IW2-2015
AATAGGGTTAGAGGCAGAGAATCCCAGTGGAGAGAGGGGAACCGGCCAGGCAGAGACAGCAAGGGCGGTTTGTTACTTCAGTGCCTTTCCGTTCACCTTCACACTCCTGGGCCAGACTACACTCAATCATAGGACCTACTGAAGAGATGAGTCTTCAATAAAGACTTAACGGTTGAGACCGAGTCTGCGTCTCACATGGATAGGCAGACCATTCCATAAAAATMGAGCTCTATAGGAGAAAGCCCTGCCTCCAGCTGTTTGCTTAGAAATTCTAGGGACAGTAAGGAGGCCTGCGTCTTGTGACCGTAGCGTACGTGTAGGTAGTACGGCAGGACCAAATTGGAAAGATAGGTAGGAGCAAGCCCATGTAATACTTTGTAGGTTAGCAGTAAAACCTTGAAATCAGCCCTTGTCTTAACAGGAAGCCAGTGTAGAGAGGCTAGCACTGGAGTAATATCAATATTTTTTGTTGTTGTTCTAGTCAAGATTCTAGCGGACATTTTTAGCACTAACTGAAGTGTATTTAGTGCTTTATCCGGGTAGCTGGAAAGTAGAGCATTGCAGTTGTCTAATCTAGAAGTGACAAAAGCATGGATACATTTTTCTGCATCATTTTTGGACAGAAATTGATTTTAGATTTTTGCAATGTTACGTAGATGGAAAGAATCTGTCCTTGAAACAGTCTTGATATGTTCGTCAAAAGAGAGATCAGGGTCCAGAGTAACGCCGAGGTCCTTCACAGTTTTATTTGAGACGACTGTACAACCATCAAGATTAATTGTCAGATTCAACAGAAGATCTCTTTGTTTCTTGGGACCTAGAACAAGCATCTCTGTTTTGTCCTAGTTTAAAAGTAGAAAGTTTGCAGCCATCCACTTCCTTATGTCTGAAACACAAGCTTCCAGCGAGGGCAATTTTGGGGCTTCACCATGTTTCATTGATATGTACAGCTGTGTGTCATCCGCATAGCAGTGAAAGTTAACATTCTGTTTCCAAATGACATCACCAAGAGGTAAAATATATAGTGAAACAATAGTGGTCCTAAAACGGAGCCTTGAGAAACACCGGGATTTACAGTTGATTTGCCAGAGGACAAACCGATATCTTTCCGACAGATAAGATCTAAACCAGGCCAGAACTTGTCCGTGTAGACCAATTTGGGTTTCCAATCTCTCCAAAAGAATGTGGTGATCGATGGTATCAAAAGCAGACCTGAGGTCTAGGAGCACGAGGACAGCTGCAGAGCCTCGGTCTGACGCCATTAAAATGTAATTTACCACCTTCACAAGTGCAGTCTCAGTGCTATGATGGGGTCACATATCAGACTGAAGCGTTTCGT
>NW_019955698.1:0-1339 GCF_002910315.2 Salvelinus sp. IW2-2015
TGCTGAGCACTTGTTGGCTGCTTTTCCTGCACTCTGCGGTCCAACTCATCACAAACCATCTCAATTGGGTTGAGGTCAGGTGATTGTGGATGCCAGATCATCTGATGCAGCACTCCATCACTCTCCTTCTTGCTCAAATAGCCCTTACACATTCTGGAGGTGTGTTGGGTCTTTGTCCTGTTGAAAAACAAATTATAGTCCCACTAAACGCAAACCAGATGGGATGGCGTATCGCTGCAGAATGCTGTGTTAGCCATGCTGGTTAAGTGTGCCTTGAATTCTAAATAAATCACAGACAGTGTCACCAGCAAAGCACCCCTACACCATCACACCACCTTCTCCATGCGTTACGGTGGGAACCACACATGCAGAGATCATCCGTTCACCCACACCGCTTCTCACAAAGACACGGCGGTTGTAACCAAAAATCTCAAATTTGAACTCATCAGACCAAAGGACAGATTTCCACCGGTCTAATGTCCATTGCTCATGTTTCTTGGCCCAAGCAAGTTACTTCTTGTTATTGGTGTCCTTTAGTAGTGGTTTCTTTGCAGCAATTCGACCATGAAGGCCCGAATCACGCAGTCTCCTCTGAACAGTTGATGTTGAGATGTGTCTGTTACTTGTGAACTCTGAACGCTGTGAAGCATTTATTTGGACTCATCCAACTGCTCACCCACACAACGCCTGATTGCCATCTGCCCGGTACAGTTGAAACCGGGATTCATCTGTGAAGAGCACTCTTCTCCATCGGTCCAGAAGGTGAGCATTTGCCCACTGAAGTCGGATACGACGCCGAACTGCAGTCAGGTCAAAACCCTGGTGAGGACAACGAGCACGCAGGTGAGCTTCCCTGAGACGTTTTCTGATCGTTTCTGCAGAAATTCTTCAGATGTGCAAACCAACAGTTTCATCAGCTGTCCGGGTGGCTGGTCTCAGACGATCCCGCAGGTCAGGAAGCTGGGTGTGGAGGTCCTAGGCTGGAGTGGTTACACATGGTCTGAGGTTGTGAGGCCGGTTGGACATATTGGCAAATTTTCTAAAACGACGTTGGAGGCGGCTTATGGTAGAGTAATGAACATTCAGTTTTCTGGCAAAAGCTTTGGTGGACATGTCTGCAGTCAGCATGCCAATTGCACGCTGCCTCAAAACTTGAGACATCTGTGGCATTGTGTTGTGTGACAAAACACATTTTACAATGGCCATTCATTGTCCCCAGATCATTACACATGTTCACCTGTGTATTTATCATGCTGTTTAATCAGCTTCTTGATATGCCACACCTGTCAGGTGGATGGATTATCTTGGCAAAGGTGAAATGCTCACTAACAGGGATGTA
>NW_019955699.1:0-1339 GCF_002910315.2 Salvelinus sp. IW2-2015
CTCCACCAATCAGGCCTTTATGGCCAGACAGAAACTACACATTCCCACTGCTTCTAAATCAGTTGAACCAGGCTCAGACAGTCACTACACATTCCCACTGCTTCTAAATCAGTTGAACCAGGCTGTTTTACCTGGGTACAGTGAATACGGAGAGTATTCAGACCCCTTGACTTTTTCCACATTTTGTTACGTTATTATTATTCTAAATAATATTTAGAAATATATTAAATTGTTTTTTTTCTCATCAATCTTCACATAATACCCCATAATACCCCATAATACCCCACAATGACAAAGTAAAAACAGGTTTCTAGAACATTTTGCACATTTATTAAAAAATAAAAAACAGAAATATCACTTTTACTTAAGCATTCAGACCCTTTACTCAGTACTTTGTTGAAGCACCTTTGGAAGCGATTTCAGCCTTAAGTCTTCCTGGGTATGAAGCTACAAGCTGGTCACACCTGTATTTGTGGAGTTTCTCCCATCCTTCTCCGCAGATCCTCCCGAGCTCTGTCAGGTTGGATGGGGAGCACCGCTGCACAGCTATCGGGTTCTTGTTCACCTCCGTGATCAAGGCCCTTCCACTCCGATGGCTCAGTTCGGCCGGGAGGCCAGATCTAGGAAGAGTCTTGGAGGTTCTAAACTTCTTCCATTTAAGAATGATGGAGTCCACCGTGTTCTTGGGGACCTTCAATGCTGCAGAATATTTTTGGTACTCTTTCCCAGATCTGTGCCTCGACACAATCCTGTCTCTGAGCTATACAGACAATTTCTTCGACCTCGTGGCTTAGTTTTTGCTCTGACATGCACTGTCAACTGTGGGACCTTATATATAGACAGGTGTGTGCCTTTCCAAATCATGCCCAATTAATTTAATTTACCACAGGTGGACTCCAATCAAATTGTAGAAACATCTCAAGGATGATCAATGGAAACAGGAGGCACCTGAGCTGAATTCTCGAGTCTCATAGCAAAGGGTCTGAATACTTATGTAAATAAGGTATTTCTGTTTTTTTTWGTTTTTTTTATTAATTTGCAAAAATTTCTAAAAACATGTTTTCTCTTTGACATTACTATATATTGTTTGTAGATTAATGAGGACAAATATAATTTAATCAATTTTAGAAAAAGGCTGTAACGTAACAAAATTTGCAAAAACTCAAGGGGTCTGAATACTTTCCGACCGGCACTGTAAGGATCAATAAAAACATTGCCATTTCGTACAATGAAAATGTGTTTATATGTACTGAACCATGTACTGAACCATGTACTGAACCATGTACTGAACCATGTACTGAACCATATACTGAACCATATACTGAACCATGTACTGAAC
>NW_019955700.1:0-1338 GCF_002910315.2 Salvelinus sp. IW2-2015
CCGGTGCCCCCTGTATATAGCCTCCACACTGACTCGGTACCGGTGCCCCCTGTATATAGCCTCCACACTGACTCGGTACCGGTGCCCCCTGTATAAAGCCTCGTTATTCTTATTCTTATTGTGTTACTCTTCTTCTTGAACTGCACTGTTGGTTAAGGGCTTGTAAATTAACATGTCACGGTAAAGTCTACACTTTGTGTATTCGGTGCATGTGACAAATAAAATTAGATTTGATTGGGGGCCGTGTAATCTGGTGCTCTGATGTGAATTGGGGCTGTGTAAACTGGTACTGTGATGTGAATTTGGACCGTGTAATCTGGTACTGTGATGTGAATTGAGGCTGTGTAAACTGGTACTGTGATGTGAATTGGGGCCGTGTAATCTGGTACTGTGATGTGAATTGAGGCTGTGTAATCTGGTGCTGTGATGTGAATAGGGGCAGTGTAATCTGATGATCTATCAATCTTTGCTAGGTAAAGCTCTTTGCTAGGCCTTATCTCAGCTCACTGATCACCATAGCAACACCCACCCGTAGCACTCGCTCAAACAGGTATATTTCACTGGTCATCCCCAAAACCAACACCTCCTTTGCCCGCCTTTCCTTCCAGTTCTCTGCTGCCAATAACTGGAACGAATTGCAAAAATCACTGAAGTTGGAGACTTATATCTCCCTCACTAACTTCAAGCATTGGCTGTCAGAGCAGCTTACTGATCGCTGCAGCTGTACACAGCCCATCTGTAAATAGCCCATCCAACCTAATACCTACCTCATCCCCATATTTGTTTTTTGTTTTTTCTCCACTTTTGGACACCAGTATCTCTACTTGCACATCCTCATCTGCACATCTATCACTCCAGTGTTAATTGCTAAATTGTAATTACTTCTCCACTATGGCCTATTTATTGCCTTACCTCCTTAATTTGCACACACTGTATACAGATTTTCTATTGTGTTATTGACTGTACTTTTGTTTATCCCATGTGTAACTCTGTGTTGTTTTTGTTGCACTGCTTTGCTTTATCTTGGCCAGGTTGCAGTTGTAAATGAGAACTTGTTCTCAACTGGCCTACCTGGTTAAATAAAAAATAAAATAAAAATGTGAATGGGGCAGTGTTTTCTTGTGCTGTGCCACCCCCTCTGGTAGACTGAGGTACTACAGGGATGAAGGGTGTTGTCAGGGAAGGCCAGGTTGTCAAGGAAGGCCAGGGTTGTTGTGTGTATGATCTTCTTGTATCTACAGGCAGCGTCATGACCGGAACCCTTGAGAACCAAGACCTAAACCCAGACCAGAAGGTAAGGGGGGGGGGGGGGTAGGGGTGTCCTTCTCAATTAAACCC
>NW_019955701.1:0-1338 GCF_002910315.2 Salvelinus sp. IW2-2015
AGAGACGGGGGGATTTTATGAATAAGGTCCACTGGTGTAAAACTGAGTTAGTGACCAAGATTTGGAATGGACCAGCAAGCGTAATGTGTTCAGCTGTATGGCTAATGCAGTGAAAAAATAATGGTGTCATTAGTGATCATCCAAACCCCAGACCTTACAGATTTGCTCAAACAATTTGCTTCATCCAGAATGACAAATTACCCCTAATGTATAATTATTTCTATTGAAAAAAGAGCTAGATAGAAAGCACTAAATTGGCTTGGATATCAATTTCTAATTTGTATTACCCCCATTTAGTCACAGTTTTCCTTTTGATGCCCTGTTGCAAAGAAAGAAAGAGTGATGAAAAGAGAGTGACAGAGAAGAAAAGTGACAGGTACTTAGAGGCATAGTGAGTCTGTAGGTGTGTGTATGCATACATGCTTGTCCCCCCATCTATATTACCTGAGACAAAAAAGAAATTAGTTTTGACAGAGTGGCTCTGACCGCCAGTGGTGACATTTGGAAGAGGTGACGAGGTCTGCCACTGCAGAAGACTGTAAACTTTGACACAAAAGGATTGGGTGGAGTTCTAATGCAAATTGAGGTGGAGATAGAGAAAAGCTGTTTTACATCTTGATGACTGCTTGGTGAACATAATTCGACCAACAATAAAAGCAACACAATCTCCAAAGAAAACACCATACCTCTCCATAACTGCAGCAAAGAGATATAGCATGGCTGGCCGTTTTAATTATGGCATATGGGGCATCCTGTGGTGCCGTCTGTAGATTATGGAGTGTGTTGCCGTTTTAATTATGGCATATAACATAAAGTGTCAGTCAAACTTACCTCGACGGTTATGTTTAGGTATTCATTCGGAGTGGTAAGGGTTAAGGTTTGGGATAGGGTTAAAACAGAAAATTAAAATGACAAAACAAGAGGGATTGAATGCTGGGATAGAACCCACAATCCTCAGAGCTGTAGCTTGTGGTTTAACCCATCCCCAAACACAGTAGATGGTAATGGTGCTGGCGTGGCCCCTAGTGGGTGGTAGGAAATTGCAATGGAAATGAATACTTCATACCATAATTTCACCATTTAAAATATGCCGAAATACGGCAGAATCGTCTAGACTCTGGCCTGTTATTACTGTACATAAATATACAGCTCCTCTGTATAAAACCTATACTTTCATATTCATGTCTGTTGTTATTTCTATCCTATTGAAAAGCAGAGTGGACATAATGGTTTACGCATGCATGTCCACCTGTCCGTCTAGATCTATACCGAGCCCCTCGCTGGCTGTTGCTGCATCCTTCTCTTTAATTATCTCCCCCTTTCAATCCCAACATCTTC
>NW_019955702.1:0-1338 GCF_002910315.2 Salvelinus sp. IW2-2015
CCTAGTTGAGCTCGTGAGCTGGTTCTGCTCAGTTTGTGCATTGTGTTGTTTTGTGGTGGAAAACTGAGTGTTTCCAGCATAACATGTCAACTCTGTTACCCACAGATAAAAAGGATAGACATGTTTTAGGAATTTAATTTKCATTCCATTGCCACTTCCTGTTGCACACAACAGGCTTCCATTCCCCTTGTCACTATCAGGTATGAAGATATGAAGGTAAGACCCAGATGCAGACAACGTCGAATTAACAATGGTTTAATAATCCAACAGGGGCAGGCAATAGTAAAGTCAAGGCAGGCAGGTGTCAGTAAACCAGAGGTTGGGCAACGGTACTGGACAGCAGGCAGGCTCAGGGTAGGCAGAGGTCAATAATCCAGAGGTGGGGCAACGGTACAGGTCGGTAGGCTCAGGGTAGGCAGAGTGGTCAGGCAGGTGGGCTCAGAGTCAGGACAGGCAAGGGTCAAAACCAGGAGGGTGAGAAAAGAGAGACTGGGAAAAGCAGGAGCTGAGACAAAAACGCTGGTTGACCAACTGGCAACAGACAAACATAGAACACAGGTATAAATACACTGGGGATAATGGGGAAGATGGGCGACACCTGGAGGTGGTGGAGACAAGCAGAGAACACAGGTATAAATACACTGGGGATAATGGGGAAGATGGGCGACACCTGGAGGGGGTGGAGACAAACACAAAGACAGGTGAAACAGATCAGGGTGTGACAGTCACAAGGGATTTATACATGATTTAATATGAAACCCTGTTATTGTCAATCGTTACTTTATTTGGAACATAATAGGCACTTGTCATAGTCATTTTTTCATTTAACCTTTTGAGATAGAAAACCGTTATTTTATTTTAGTTATTAATTTGAATGTGTTCTTTATGACAGAATATTAAAATGAGGTGTAGTTGTAGTTATTAATATTGGATAGAAAACACTCTCTAGTTTTTAAAACCGTTTGAATTATTTCTCTGAGTGAAACAGAACTCGTTTGGCAGCGAAATTCCTGATAGGTACTACAAAATCTGAAAATGTTGAATCTGTTCTAGGATCAGTTTAAAACTCTGTATGCATCCTATGGGCCGTCATGAACTGCACCCGCCTTCCCCTGGATGTCAGTAACCAATGAGAAGTGGAATGGAGCTTCTACRTAGATCTCAGAGCTTATAAAACGCCATGGCATGCAGTGTCCGCTCTTTTYGACTTTCKTCAAGACGCAGAGGAGGACATCAGAATGGCATGCTCAAACGCTCTCGTTTTAGGCCTTATGTATATCTGTCTGTGATTTAATTCGATATAAGTGTTAGAAACATCATAACGAAGTTATTTTAAAC
>NW_019955703.1:0-1338 GCF_002910315.2 Salvelinus sp. IW2-2015
AGCCGAATTTCTTCAGCCTCCTGAGGTTGAAGAGGCGCTGCTGCGCCTTCTTCACAACGCTGTCTGTGTGGGTGGACCAATTCAGTTTGTCCGTGATGTGTACGCCGAGGAACTTAAAACTTACTACCTTCTCCACTACTGTCCCGTCGATGTGGATAGGGGGGTGCTCCCTCTGCTGTTTCCTGAAGTCCACAATCATCTCCTTTGTTTTGTTGACGTTGAGTGTGAATTAGCACACAACACAATATTTTTAAGGAAATATATAAATATGCATGTGTAAATAACTAGCATACTAACATTTACAAATGTGGGAGAAATTATTAATGAATGGTGAGCATACTGTTTGTAAAATGCCTTATAAATGGTTAAAATGAAGAGTTACCAAGGTATTCAGAAAATTAGACGAGTCAAATTTAGTTTTTTATTATTAAAAGGCAATGAAAAGGAAGAGAGTCCCCAGGAGAAGCTCCAGGCTCTGTCCAAATTGACACCCTACTTCCTGAGACTGGACCAAGTAGTGCATAGGGAATAGGGTGTGATTACAGATATGCCCTTAATCTCTACAGCATGATGTTAGAAAGGGACCCTGACACGTAATGGTGTTGTATTATTCTGCATTATAGTTTTTCTCAATTGTTTACTCATTAAAACTGGCCAATGAGGCACAATGACCCAAACCTGTAACTCATTTAGCAGAACAATACACCAAATCTGCAATACTACTGGCACATGCCTTGCTTTACACTCAGATTGCAATTCTATAACAAACATTTGGCAAAACACAACACACATTTCTCTACCTTTGGCACAACCTTCACAACTAAAATCTCTTGTGTGCAAATGAAAAGCAACACTGTTCAACAAGCTAAGCTCAATTACTAATTGATCACTGTCACTCTTCACATGTGCAAACTCTAATTGCGTAAATGTTCACTTTGAAATCAGACTTTTGGATTGGATAAAAAGGCTACAGGTGAGTACTCCTGTGTTTGGAGAACAATGGAAGTAAACTTAGCAGGGAGAGGTGGAGGTGGAGGAAATCATATCAAATGTCATTTGTCACATTCTCTGAATACAACAGGTATTACCGTGAAATGCTTACTTACAAGGTCTTAACCAGTAGTACATCATAAAGCACAGTAAAGACTGTAGATTCCAATACAAACTGTAAGGGGAAACAAAGTCTGTGCTGACAAACTGCCTGGGAGCTCCTCAGTGGTGAAACTCCTCCTTCAATCAGTGGTGAACCAGGTGGAACAAATCTTCCAGGCAATCAGGGCGTGCCAGCACCTGGCTCTGCTGTTGTCTTTAGACCGCAGTGAAAGGACCATTTATAAC
>NW_019955704.1:0-1337 GCF_002910315.2 Salvelinus sp. IW2-2015
TCCTCTTGGCAGGTGGTGGGCATCCTGGTTGGCGTCAGTGTCATCGTGCTGGTGGCCTCTCCTCTCCTCCTGCTGGCTTCACCCTGCATCCTGTGCTGCCTGTGCAAGCCCTGCCGAGGCAAAAAGAAGAGGAGGAAGAAGAAAGAGCTCACGCAGACAGACATACAGCCAGAACTCAGTCCCACCAAGTCATAAAGAGAGACTGCTCCTTCTTCTCACCACGGTCTGGGAATGGATCCATTYAGTCARTTCAGGMACTGATTTTAATTCATGAATGAAAACATCTTCATTGAAAAGAATGGGGTATTTTCCAACTCATTGAATTTTAAATAATGTTATTGAATTGACAGAATTGAAAACTGACTAGTACCCTGATTGCCACCATCTCACACACACATACAGTACAGGACCACTGTCTACCACCCTCATGTGCCAAACGTCACCATGCCAAACCAGTCTTCTTACAGTAGGTGCACAAGTGCCTCCATCCTACAGTGCCTGGTATTTGGTGGTATTTGTTTTTCCTTCCATTATATTATGCAAAAATGTGTGTTGTTTATGAAAAGAACGACTGTAAGTAACATAAGTAACATAACGACTGTAAGTAACATCCTTAACCAATGCAAAACATTGTTTCATAATGTGCTGTGGAAACTGCATTGTGCACTGTATTGGGTACTGGGAGAAAAATGTGTTCATCCCAAATGGCACCCTATGCCCTACATAGTATACTACTTTTGACCAGTCCCTGGTCAAAGGTGTGCACTATAATGGGAATAGGGTGCTATTTTGAAATTAACCAATGATATAGGGCTTCAAAGGTGCACATAGAAATATTTTCTGCTGCTGACAGATTCCTCCTGGAATTCCAGACCAAATTTCTGTTGGGTTCTATATACTACTACTACTACTATAATGTATGTAAATATGTATTTATGGAATAGTGTATATGGTGTCCTGTTTGTTTCTACTTTTTTCCGTTGATGTTTCTGCATCAGATATTTTGTAAAAGATCCATTGTAATTGAAATAAACATCAGATATTGAACATGCCCTGGCTGCATAATATTATGTCTTACTTAAATGTTTGTTTGCACATTGTTATATAATCTTGTTTACCCTGATTTATAACATGACCTTTCGAGATTCACCCAGTCATAGTCCTGTTTGTCTTCATAATCTTGCTACTGAAGACTAGAACCATAGTAAATGGGGCCATAAAGAAGTCGTACAATGTGAATGACTGCAATAATGTTGCAATGTATAGATTAGCCTATCAGATCCAAAGTCTACCACGGAATTTGGTAATGACAGTTAGCGTTGACCAAAGAAGACGGT
>NW_019955705.1:0-1337 GCF_002910315.2 Salvelinus sp. IW2-2015
CCTGCCCACTCTCTGAATGTCAACGCTGTCTTCCTGTGTTTGCTAAGCGTGTTGTCTTGGTGTTTCCGTTTGTCTTCCAGGCGTAGCTACATACGTGTGTGTTGCTCAGCAGGGCTACTGGGATCCCCAAGGCCCCGACCTCAGCAACTGCACGTCTCCCTGGGTCAACCACATCATGCAGAAAGTGAGTTTGACTGCTGGCGGCGGCCATTGCGGCTACGCGGCTCTCCCATTGAAACACACTCTAGGGCGTCCATTACGGATCTGGACCCAGGGGCAGTTTCTCATGCATGGAGACACATTGGGGAAGATACTGGGGAAGATCTAGACTGTGTCCCAAAACGGCACTAAACAGGGTTCCATTTGGTACGCACCACTACTGTAGACTAGACAGGGTTGATTCAGAGACTTCCTGTATTGTTTGGCTGTTTGTTAATTAAGCTCAGTTCATGGCTATATGATGTTAAACATGATAGCTGTTYGATGAGCTCAGTAAATGGCTATATGACGTTAAAGACGATAGCTGTTTGATGAGCTCAGTTAAAGACGATAGCTGTGTGATAAGCTCAGTTCCTGGTTATATGATGTTAAAGACGATAGCTGTGTGATAAGCTCAGTTCCTGGTTATATGATGTTAAAGACGTTAGCTGTGTGATAAGCTCAGTTCCTGGTTATATGACGTTAAAGACGATAGCTGTGTGATAAGCTCAGTTCCTGGTTATATGACGTTAAAGATGATAGCTGTGTGATAAGCTCAGTTCCTGGTTATATGACATTAAAGATGATAAAGATTAAAGATGTACGGTGTAGGACTGAGGAGACTTTAGCTCATTAATACATTCTGGTTAGTATCAGCATCATCATCATCATTATAGGAGTCGTGAATATCATGACAAAGACAAGAAATAATGAAGACATTTGTTTAATTCTGAGTTTCTCTGCAGTTGTTTTAATCACTAGCATCACTATCAGTTGTTTTAATCACTATCAGTTGTTTTAATCACTATCATCACTACCAGTTGTTTTAATCACTATCAGTTGTTTTAATCACTATCAGTTGTTTTAATCACTATCATCACTACCAGTTGTTTTAATCACTATCAGTTGTTTTAATCACTACCAGTTGTTTTAATCACTATCAGTTGTTTTAATCACTATCAGTTGTTTTAATCCCTATCAGTTGTTTTAATCACTATCAGTTGTTTTAATCACTATCAGTTGTTTAATCACTATCATCACTATCAGTTGTTTTAATCACTATCCGTTGTTTTAATCACTATCATCACTATCAGTTGTTTTAATCACTATCATCACTATCAGTTGTTTTAATCACTATC
>NW_019955706.1:0-1337 GCF_002910315.2 Salvelinus sp. IW2-2015
GACCCAGTGTCCGTTGGGGCTGAGCGAGGAGGGTTTACCCTTGGGACTGCAGCTGGTAGTGGGGAAGCAGCAGGACCGTCTCTCCCTGGCCACCGCTGTGTTCCTGGAGAAGACCTTCGGAGGTTGGAGAGACCCGGGGAGCATGGCCACTGCCACCACCCGGCTAGATACCCCYCGCGGGACGTCAACGACCACATCGTGAATATACAGAGACGTTTACTCTGAGATGAATGAAAGTCCTAGAASACAGAGGAATGTATGCACTGACACAGAAAGGCAGACACACTCACACGGTCTCTTTGCACATGGCGTCCTGTCAGTCGTCCAGCCTTCTCATTCGTTCTTTAACAACAGACTCTCGCCAGGTTACTGAGTCACTCGTCCACCACAGTATGTCTGTTGTGTCTTCGTCACAAAGTGCCCTATGCTTGTCCAAAGAGCCTTTATGTGTCCAGTAGTTGTGTGTTCCTGCCTTGTGTCCCAAATGACTCCCTATATAGTACACTAAATTTGACCAGAACCCTATTCCCTACATAGTGCCCTACATTTGACCAGAGCCCTATTCCCTACATAGTGCCCTACATTTAACCAGAGCCCTATTCCCTTCATAGTGCCCTACATTTGACCAGAGCCCTATTCCCTACATAGTGCCCTACATTTGACCAGAGCCCTATTCCCCACATAGTGCCCTACATTTGACCAGAGCCCTATTCCCCACATAGTGCCCTACATTTGACCAGAGCCCTATTCCCCACATAGTGCACTACTTTTGACCAGAGCCCTATTCCCTTCATAGTGCACTACTTACATATTGCACTACTATGGGTCCTGGTCAAAAGTAGTGCACTCTATCGGGAATAGGGTGCCATTTGGGATGCAGATTGTGACTGTCCGACAGCTTTATGTTGCGTCAGGTTTTTTTTTGTGTGTAATGTCCAATAAGGTTTTCTCTCTGTACACTCTCTATTTGTCACCAACTAAAGAGACGTTGGAACCTTATTGGCGAGAGAATGTATTATGAGAATGTAATGTGTTATGGTGTAGTCCATGTTAAAATGACGGGCGTTGATGGGTGATGTGATATACCACGTCTCTTCAATGACTGGCACTTTTTCAACAAGTTAAAAGGTTAACGTGATCTACTGTATAAAGACATGTGCATATTATGATCATTTGAAAGGATATCTTTGTGATAATGTTTCATATTAAATGTTAATGGTTACTGTCCTACTACAATTATGCCAGAACAAATATTATAATAAAATGTACATTATACTGAGGACAACATTGTATTTCCTAAGTGTGTTTTTGACATTTTCTCTGTGAAACTGACCATT
>NW_019955707.1:0-1336 GCF_002910315.2 Salvelinus sp. IW2-2015
ATTATGGGCAGGCCAGAATTCTAATCACTACCCTCTCAGTTTCTACTGCTTCCACTGTATGTCGCCAGTGTATGGAAATAGGTTGAAGTTATTCATTTGAACAATGAGGAAGAAATACACCAGGAAGTAGAGTGACGTCTTGTGTTTCGTTTGATTGTTGCGCAAGACTTGAAAAGTAGCTTGAGGTTGTTGATGTCCTCTATTGAAAACAGATTGACCCGTCTTCAATTTGATCGATTATTAACGTTTACAAATACCTTAAGTTTTATTACAAAAGTACTTTGAAATGTTTTGGCAAAGTTTAGAGGTAATTTTTTTGATATTTTGTAGTGACATTCTTCAAAGGGGAAGCTGTTTTTTCTGGATCAAACGGGACAGATAAATGGACAATTTGGACATATATGGACGGAATTAATCGAACAAAAGGACCATTTGTGATGTTTATGGGACATATTGGAGTGCCAACAAAAGAATCTCGTCAAAGGTAATGCATGTTTTATATTTTATATCTGCGTTTTGAGTAGCGCCGGCATGGTTGAAATATGCTAATGGTAATGAAATATGCTACATCCTCTTGTTGACATTTTGCTATCATCAGATAATAGCATCTTATGCTTTCGCCGAAAAGCCTTTTTGAAATCTGACATGTTGGCTGGATTCACAACGAGTGTAGCTTTAATTTGGTATCTTATATGTGTGATTTAATGAAAGTTTGATTTTATATAATTTTTTTGAATCTGGCGCTCTACATTTTCAATGGCTATTGGCCAGGTGGGACGCAAGCGTCCCGCTATCCCAGAGAGGTTAAAGAAAGTTTACATACTGTTTTACTCACTTCATATGTGTACACTGTATTCTAGTCAAGGCCTATCCTATTTAACTATTGCTGTACATATACTATTCTTCAGATATTGTACATCATATGTTTCACTCAGAGGCAAAGATATCTGGATCTGTGTGCTTGACTCTGATCCTTAAGAGTATTGTGTCTGACAAGTAACAAGCTTCAGTCCTGCTCTTTTCATGTGATGTCATTTTGACTGATATTATTTGATAGAACTAATGCTTGAGCCGCTGGGTTCTAAGCGGTTGTGGGGTTGATTTCTTACTGTTTACAACCAGACATAGGCGGAAATCCCAGGGGGGACGGGGGGGACACGACCCCCCCATCCTGGGAGAAATATGATTTGTCCCCCCCAATCTATCACTGTAAACATAACTATGTAATTTCAATAAAATTAATAATACGCAATGAAAGCACTTGTGCTGATTATAGACACTTAATAGCGCGTTTTAAGTTTCAAAAGATTGCGACCCCCCCCCGCCCTTTGCCTCA
>NW_019955708.1:0-1336 GCF_002910315.2 Salvelinus sp. IW2-2015
CAGGATGAATATGTATGAACTTTCCAATTTGTAAGTCGCTCTGGATAAGAGCGTCTGCTAAATGACTTAAATGTAAATGTAAATGTAATTATGACGTCCTCTATCAGAACTCTTGCAACATGAACTGACATGTTGTCCACCAATCAAAGGATCAGAGAATGAATCTAGTACTGAAAGCATAAGCTACAGCTAGCTAGCACTGCAGTGTGTAAAATGTGGTGAGTAATTGACTCAAAGAGAGCGAAAGCCAGTAGTTTAACAATTTTGAACAAATTAATTTCTTCCTAAATGAAGGAGAAGCAAGAGAGAAGTAGAGAGAGAGAGATATCGTCTTTTTTCACTTTCAGTTTCACTTACTTAGCTATCAAATGCAGCAAGTTAGTTCAACCTACTGAAACACGCTGCTCAAACAGAAGGATGATATGTTAGTTAGCTGCCTATGGCTTTCCAACACAACACTGGAACTTTTCCAAGTCAAGGTAAGCTTTTGGTGTTACTAATTTATTGCCACCGGGAGCCAGTGTAAATGCTTACTGTAGCGTTATTGTATGATTGTAGCGGGTTTACTAACGCGTTAATTCTATTAGCTATGCTGACTATGGTGTTAATTTAGCTAACATGGTGACAACGATGTAGGCCGTGTGTAGCGGTTTGGCTTGGAAAGGTTTTTTCGCCTGGTCACATACATCTGATGTGTTGTGCATTGAAGTCCACAAGTGAAAGGAAGAGGTGAGAGGAGGAGAGCACGTAGCTGCAAGAAGGAATACAATGTGGCTGCTATGAAAGTGAACTGTGTTTACGTGTGATCAGGGGTGTATTCATTCTGCCGATTCTGTTGAAAAACGTTTCTTAAACGGAAGCAAACGGAACAAAACAGGGAAAAACATACCTGAATTTGTACAACAGAAACTCTCGTTTGAAACTGTTGGACTAATGATTACACCCTTTTTCAGCTAGATGCAGGCAAGAGTGTGCAAGGCTGTATTGAATGTCATTGTCTGTCCATGTATCAAATTTGTCTCTCGACCTGTGTGCACCTACGTTGTACATTTTAATTCATAGGCTAGGTTGTAACAATCACATGATGGGTATAGGGCAAATTTGAGTATCATTTAGGAGCCTAAACACATTGCTGTTACATTGAACTGGGTGAATGGAAAATGAATGAGAGTCATCCCATATGCTGTAATAGAAATAAGGCCAACGCCACTGCTTGGAGGGCATAGGCCCACCCACTGGGGAGCCAGGCCCAGCCAATCAGAATTCGTTTTTCCCCACAAAAGGGGGGAAAAACATACATATACATATACAGACATATATACATACTCCTCAGCCC
>NW_019955709.1:0-1336 GCF_002910315.2 Salvelinus sp. IW2-2015
ACACACGTACAACGCATGAAGCAACAGTACACCCATCATCAATACTGACAATGTACAATTATTTGTTGTAAAACTATCAGTGAAATACAACTCAGACTCATCCTCTGGCTTCAAAGAGAGTCCAAACTCTCGCGGTATTGTATCTCAATGTATGGTAGTTGCGTGGTAAGAAACGGTGGAAGAAAAACATCGCTCAATTAAACCCGTCTAACCACAGAGTTTTTCTGTCTTTATTCTAACATAAAGTAGAGTGCTTTCCACACGCCCACTACTTTCCTTTCGACACACACACTCGCCTATACTCCAGACGCAATATTGGGATGCAGCTACCTCCTCTATCAGGTGTTATCGGACAGCTAGATGTACTTACTCACATTTTGGAAGCGAATAGATTGCATTTTGTTAAAAGATGAGCCATAATAATTATAATCAGAAGATAATATTAACATGTACATTTATTGACAACAGAATAATTAGCATAATAACTGCAGATTATGCTGTAAATTATGCTGTAATTGAAAATTGCACACCCAATGTAGGCTACTGCCCCTTTAAGAGCTAGCGTTGATTTTGTACCCTATGTTGTGACCAAATATGTTGTCTTTTCACACTATTCAAACCCACAATGGAATAAAATATTTTTGAAGCTCCCTTAGCCTAAATATCACATATTGCAAACAAACAACCTAAACATTGTGTCAGTACAAAACTCCACGTATATTTTGTAATGTCTGTGCATCCTTCACAATCGCTAATCAATATTCAAAAACAGCACATGTTTTGTCCGTGAACCTGYACATCATCATCTTCTTTCTTTTGTGGCACCAATGTGAGGGGTTATGGCAGGGAAACAGTGCTGCAGTAGTAACTGCAGGGGTAACTCTTACCCTACGAGGTCCAGAGCCTGCTGTTTTTCTGTTCTACATGATAATAAATACACCCATCTGATGTCCCGTGTCTAAACCAGTCCCTGATTAGAGGGGAACAATGAAAGAATGCAGTGGAACTGGCTTTGAGGTCCCGAGTTGAGTTTGAGGGGAGTGTGTGGTGCGGGAATAATTACAAGTGAACCTGGGAGCTTTGTGTTYACATTGCCCTTAAAAGGGAACCAGACTGTGGAATTCAAGTGAACCAAACAGACCACCTCTCGAGATGGTCTCAGTTCGGTTCACCCCTGGGGATCTTTTGAGGGTTCTGAGTTCCATTGGAGTGTTCACACTGCACAATAAATTAAGAGAACTGCACTTAGTTCTCAAAAATTGTCTGATTGGAACCAAATGTAGTCTACAGCGCATTTTCTATATTTGCAGGTTAGGGTCAGGTACAGGCCTCAGAT
>NW_019955710.1:0-1336 GCF_002910315.2 Salvelinus sp. IW2-2015
ATGTTTCCCATGCCAATAAAGCCCCTTGAATTGAATTGAATTGAATTGAATTGAGAGAGAGACATGGGAGAGGGAGAGAGAAATGGGGAGAGGGAGAGAGAGAAATGGGGAGAGGGAGAGAGAGAGACACAGTCTGACTATAGAGACCGGTCGTCACAGACAAACCTGGCTGCCCAGAGAGGACAGGCTGTGCTCACTCTGCTCCAGGGGAGAGGTAGAGACAGAGATGCATTTCCTATTACACTGTGACAAATACTAAGAGAATATTTCTTTCCCAAAATTATAATTCAATACAAAGAATTTGAAACTATAAAATATAAAGAAAAAATCGAATATTTATTGGGTGAAAAGCCAAAATGTGCAGTTTTGGCAGCCAAATATGTGTCCTCATGCAACAACCTGAGGGACAGCCAGTGAAAAGTGCAAAGCAATGTGGATAATATTTCCCATATTGTTTTGTTTTGTCTTTCATACCAGGTCATGTGTCTTCTCAGTCATGTTGAGACTGGTCTACTACCATTGCTTTAATGTATTGTTGTTCTTATTAATATTGTTATTGTAGTTGTTGTTAATGGTAATCCCATGTAAACCTATTATTATTGCTGTTGGTCCCACCATTTATTTATATATAAATATATTTTTTTATATGTATACTTTGACAATGTAAGTAATAATGAACTTGCCATGTCAATAAAGTAAATTGAATTTAATTGAAATTGAGAGAGAGATGGGGAGAGAGAGATGGGGAGAGGGAGAGAGAGATGGGGAGAGAGAGAGAGAGATGCGGAAAGAGAGAGAGCGAGAGAAAGAGAGAGCATTCTATGCCATTAAAAAACAAATTGAAATTGAAATACCTATTAAAATGTGGCTAAAACTAATTGAATGTGTCATTGAACCAATTGCACTTCATGGCAGCGAGGTGAGGGGTCCACTTGCAAAACAAGATTTCATCAAATGGGACAAACACCCCATTGAAACCCTGCATGCAGAGTTCTGTAAGATTCTCCTACATGTCCAGAGGAAAACTACAGACAATGCATGCAGGGCAGAATTAGGCCAATATCCACTAATAATAAAAACTCAAAAAAGAGCAATTCAGTTTTGGAAACATCTAAATTACAGTGAACCCCTCTCATATCATTACCAAGCCCTGCAATGCCAAGAGCTGAGCAAAGAAAAGAGTCCCCCCATCCAGCTGCTCCTGGGGCTGAGTTCACAAACCTGTTCTACTAACACACTGAAGCCTCAGGACCAGAACATCCAAGCAATCAGAATAAAATAAATTAATACACAGTCAAAACAAAACTACATTGATTATTGGGAAACACAAGCACAA
>NW_019955711.1:0-1336 GCF_002910315.2 Salvelinus sp. IW2-2015
TACGAAGATATTCTTGATATGTTCATCAAAAGAGAGATCAGGGTCCAGATTAAAGCCAAGATCCTTCACAGTTTTATTTGAGATGACTGTACAACCATCAAGATGAATTGCCAGATCCAACAGCAGATCTCTTTGTTTCTTGGGACCTAGAACTAGCATCTCTGTTTTGTCCAAATTTAAAAGTAAAACATTTGCCGCCATCCACTTCCTTATGTCTGAAACACAGACTTCCAGAGTCGGCAATTTTGGGGCTTCACCATGTTTCATCGAATCTACAGCTGTGTGTCATCCGCATAGCAGTGAAAGTTGACATTGTGTTTCCGAATGACATCACCAAGAGGTAAAATATATAGTGAAAACAATAGTGGTGCTAAAACGGAACCTTGAGGAACGCTGAAACTTAAAATTGATTTGTCAGAGGACAAACCATCCACAGAGACAAACTGATATCTTTCTGACAGATAAGATCTAAACCAGGCAAGAACATGTCCATGTAGACCAATTAGAGTTTCTAATCTCTACAAAAGAATGTGGTGATGATGGTGTCAAAAKCAGCACTAAGGTCTAGGAGCACGAGGACAKATGCAGAGCCTGGTCTGACGCCATTAAAAGGTCATTTACCACCTTCACRAGTKCAGTCTCAGTGCTATGATGKGGTCTAAAACCAGACTGAAGCATTTCGTATACATTATTTGTCTTCAGGAAGGCAGTGAGTTGCTGCGCAATAGCTTTTTCATTTTTAGTTGTTTGAGGAATGGGAGATTCGATATAGGCTTTTTTGATTTTCCGGGTCAAGGTTTGGCCTCTTCAGGAGAGGCTTTATTGCTTCCACTTTTAGTGAGTTTGGTACACATCGTGGATAGGGAACCATTTATTATGTTCAACATAGAAGGGCCAAGCACAGTAAGTAGCTCTTTCAGTAGTTTAGTAGGAATAGGGTCCAGTATGCAGCTTGGCGGTTTAGAGGCCATGACTATGTTCATGAATGTGCAAAGAGATACAGGATAAAAAAACTCCATTGATCCTAGGTCCTGGCAGTTCTGTGCAGACTCAGGACAACTGAGATTTGGAGAAATACGCAGATTCAAAGTGGAGTCCGTAATTTKCTTTCTAATGATCATGATCTTTTCATTGAAGAAGTTCATGAATTTATCACTGCTGAAGTGAAAGCTATCCTCTCTTGTTGAATGCTGCTTTTTAGTTAGCTTTGCGACAGTTTCAAAAATACATTTTAGATTGTTCTTATTCTCCTCAATTAGGTCATAAAAATAGGTTGATCAAGCAGCAGTGAGGGCTCTTCCATATTGCATGTTACTGTCTTTCCAAGATAGTCGGA
>NW_019955712.1:0-1336 GCF_002910315.2 Salvelinus sp. IW2-2015
AACAAACACTAGCTGGTAGCTTGCTAGCTAGTTAGCTCCCATGCCAATTTCAAATCTAATATCTGAGTAACTCTGAAATATTAAGTTATTTCAGAATGAAAGTTAACTGGCTAGCGCGTCATGCTTTGTGTCATTATGTTAGTTAGCTATCCCCAGTTAGATAATATGTTATCACTTATTGCATTGTTRCGTTCTCCCTGGTGCACTCATTCTTTCGTGAGTTGGCTGCTTGTTCTAAATAGTATAATCTAATCTGTTCAAAACAGTAGTAGCATGTGCAACTTTGGTCATTCAGTTTTTGACATGCAAAAGTGAAATACTGTAGATGTATACTGAACAAAAATAAACACAACATGCAACAATTTCAAAGATTTTACTGAGTTACAGTTCATAGAAGGAAATAAATAAATTAGGCCCTAATCTATGGACCTAGGAAGGCCCACYGACTTGGGAGCCAGGTCCACCMATTGGGGAGCCAGGCCCAGCCAATCAGAATGATTTTATCCCCACAAAATGGCATTATTACAGACAGAAATACTCCTCAGCACCCCTCCTCCCCCTCCTCAGACGATCCAGCAGGTGAAGAAGCTGGATGTGGAGGTCCTGGGCTGGCGTGGTTACACGTGGTTGCGGTTGTAAGGCCGGTTGGATGTACTTCCAAATTCTCTAAAACGACGTTGGCAAAGCCACAGATRTCTCAAGTTTTGAGGGAAAGTGCACTTGGCATGCTGACTGCAGGAATGTCCAACAGAGCTGTTTAGAAGCCGCCTCCAACGTTGTTTTAGAGAATTTGGAAGTATATCCAACCGGCCTTACAACCGCAGCCACGTGTAACCACGCCAGCCCAGGACCTCCACATCCAGCAAATGCACATTTAGAGTGGCCTTATATTGTCCCCAGCACCTGTGTAATGATTATGCTGTTTAATCAGCTTCTTGATATGCCACACCTGTCAGGTGGATGGATTATCTTGGCAAAGGAGAAATGCTCATTAATTAACAKGGATGCAAACACATTTTTACACAACATTTGAGAGAAAAAAGCTTTTTGTAAAGTATGGAACATTTCTGGATAWTTTTATTTCAGCTCATGAAAAATGGAACCAATCAACACTTTACATTGCATTGCGTTTATATTTTTGTTCACTATATTTTTACATTTGTTCAAATGCACAGATCACTTTATATCTTCTCAAAGAAACTACCGGTAGTTCGAAAACTTGGYATCATATTTCTGTCATGCTGTTGACAACCACCTCGCTCACCGGGTTTTCAGCCAATCAGTGCTGTTTCTTTAGAATTGAAACATCACTCTTAAAATGCTGCCTCAAATACTG
>NW_019955713.1:0-1336 GCF_002910315.2 Salvelinus sp. IW2-2015
ATCCTGCCGTCTTCAACTAAAAGCATGACGAAATGTATCCTGCCGTTTTCAACTAAAAGCATGACGAAATGTATCCTGCCGTTTTCAACTAAAAGGAGAATAAAATATATCCTGCCGTGTTCAAGTCAGTCAACTCAAAGGAGAATAAAACATATACTGCCGTCTTGAACTTAAAGGAGAATAAATTAAATCCTGCCTTCTTCAACTGAAAGGAGAATAATTTATAATCTGCCATCATGAAAAAAAATGATAATGAAATATATCCTGCTGGCTTAACCTAAAAGGAGAAAAGAATATATCCTGCCGTCTTGAACTAAAAAGTGAATAAAATATATCCTGCCATCTTGAACTAAAAAGTGAATAAAATATATCCTGCCGTCTTGAACTAAAAGGAGAATAAATTATATTCTGCCATGTTCAAATCATTCAACTCAACTAAAAGGAGAATAAAACATATCCTGCCATCTTGAACTAAAAACAAAATAAAACATATCCTGCCGTCTTGAACTGAAAGTAGAAAAAAATATATCCTGTCGTCTTGAACTGAAAGGTGAATAAATTAAATCCTGACATCTTCAACTATAAGGTGGGAAAAATATATCCTGCCATCTTGAACTATAAGGTGGGAAAAATATATCCTGCCATCTTGAACTATAAGGTGGGAAAAATATATCCTGCCATCTTGAACTAAAAGGATAATAAAATATATCCTGTTGTCTTCAAGTAACAGGAGAAAAAAATATATCCTGCTGTCTTGAACTGAAAGGAGGATAGTTGAAGATGGCATTTAGTTGAAGATGGCAGAATATATTTTATTCTCCTTTCAGTTCAAGATGTCAGAATATATTTTATTATCCTTTTAGTTCAAGATTGCGTGATATTTCTTTTGTCCTTTAAATTGAATACGGAGGGACATATTTTATTCTCCAATTAGTTGAAGTCGGCAGGATATAATTTATTCTCCTTTTAGTTCATGACAGCAGGATATATTTTATTATCCTTTTAGTTCAAGATTGTGTGATATTTCTTTTCTCCTTTAAATTGAATACGGAGGGACATATTTTATTCTCCAATTAGTTGAAGTCGGCAGGATATAATTTATTCTCCTTTTAGTTCATGACAGCAGAATATATTTTATCCTCCTTTCAGTTCAAGACTGCAGGATATATTTTTTTCTCCTGTTATTTGAACACGGCAGGATATATTTTTTTCTCCTTTTAGTTGAATACTGCAGGATATATTTTTTTCTCCTGTTATTTGAATAAGGCAGGATATATTTGATTATTCTTTTAGTTGAAGATGGAGGGATATATTTTATTCTCCTTTAAGTTGAAGA
>NW_019955714.1:0-1336 GCF_002910315.2 Salvelinus sp. IW2-2015
ATTTTTACTAGGATTAAATGTCAGACATTTTGAAAGACTGAGTTTAAATGTATTTGGCTAAGGTGTATTTAAACTTCCGACTTCAACTGTACGTCGCCTCTGAATGTGCATTTTCTTGTTTGCTTATGGCCCTATACAGCTCTTTGAGTGCGGTCTTAGTGCCATCATCGATTTGTGGTGGTAAATAGACAGCTACAAAAAAATATAGATGAAACTCTCGTTGTAAATAATATGGTCTGTAGCTTATCATGAGGTATTCTAACTCAGGTGAGGAAAAATATGATACTATGTTAACGTTAGAGATAATAGTGAAGACATCAAAACTATGAAATAACACATATGGAATCATGTAGTAACTAAAAAAAGTGTTAAACAAATCAGATTCTTCAAAGTAGCCACCCATTGCCTTCATGACAGCTTTGCACACTTTTAGCATTTTCTCAACCAGACTAATGAGGTAGTCACCTGGAATGCATTGAAATTAACAGGTGTGCCTTGTTAAAAGATAAGACATGAAGGTCAGACAATACAGAACATTTCAATAACTTTGAAAGTTTCTTCAAGTTTCTTCAAGTGCAGTCACAAAAACAATCAAGCGCTATGATGAAATGGGCTCTATTGAGGACCGCCATAGGAAAGGAAGACCCAGAGTTACCTCTGCTGCAGAGGATAAGATCATTAGAGTTACCAGCCTCAGAAATTTCAGCCCAAATGAATGCTTCACAGAGTTCAAGCAACAGACACATCTCAACATCAACTGTTCAGAGGAAACTGTGTGAATCAGGCCTTCATGGTCAAATTGCTGCAAAGAAACCACTACTAAAGGACGAGAAGAAGATGAGATTTGAAGGACGAGAAGAAGAAGAGATTTGCTTGGCCCAAGAAATACGAGTAATGTACATTAGACCAGTGGAATTCTTTCCTTTGGTCGGATGAGTCCAAATTTGAGATTTTTGGTTCCAACCGCCGTGTTCCAACCGAGACGCAGAGTAGGTGAAAGGATGATCTCTGCATGTGATGTTCCCACCGTGAAGCATGGAGGAGGAGGTGTGATGGTGTGGGGTTGCTTTGCTGGTGACACTGTCAGTGATTTATTTAGAATTCAATGCACCCATAACCAGCATGCCCACCACAGCATTCTGCAGCAATACGTCATCCCATCTGGTTTGCTCTTAGTGGGACTATCATTTGTTTTTAAAGAGGACAATGACCCAAACCACACCTCCAGGCTGTGTAAGGGCTATTTGACCAAGAAGGAGAGTGATGGAGTGCTGCATCAGATGACCTGGCCTCCACAATCACCCGACCTCAACCCAATTGAGATGGTTTGGGATGA
>NW_019955715.1:0-1335 GCF_002910315.2 Salvelinus sp. IW2-2015
ATAAAGTTCATATTTATATCCAAATATCTTAGTTTACATTGGCGTGTTATGTTCAGTAATGTTTTGCCTCCAAAACATCCGGTGATTTTGCAGAGAGCCACATCAATTTACAGAAATACTCATAATAAACATTGATAAAAGATACAAGTATTACACATGGAACTTTAGATATACTTCTTCTTAATGCAACCGCTGTGTCAGATTTCAAAAAAAAATTACGGAAAAAGCACACCATGCTATAATCTGAGTACAGCGCTCAGAGCCCAAACAAGCCATACAGATATCCGCCATGTTGTGGGGTCAACAGAAGTCAGAAATAGCATTATAAATATTCACCTTTGATGATCTTCCACAATAAATGTTTGTTTTGTTCGATAACGTCCATTATTTATGTCCAAATACCTCCTTTTTGTTCGCGCGTTTAGTTCCAAAATACAAATTGATGACGCGCATTTTCAAACGAAAATTCTAAAAATTCCATTACAGTTCGTAGAAACATGTCAAACGATATATAGAATCAATCTTTAGGATGTTTTTAACATAAATCTTCAATAATGTTTCAACCGGAGAATTCCTTTGTCTTCAGAAATGCAATGGAACGCAGGTCGCTCTCACGGGAGCGCGCGTGGTCAGCTCATGCCAGACACCTGACTCAAAGAGCTCTCCGTCCCTCATTCTTCACAGTAGAAGCATCAAACAAGGTTCTAAAGACTGTTGACATCTAGTGGAAGCCTTGGGAAGCAATATGACCCCAACGACACTGTATATTGGATAGGCACACCAACAAACCTCAGATTTCCCACTTCCTGGTTGGATTATTTTCTCATTTTTTTGTCTGCCATATGAGTTCTGTTATACTCACAGACATCATTCAAACAGTTTTAGAAACTTCAGAGAGTTTTCTATCCAAATCTACTAATAATATGCATATCTTAGCTTCTGGGACTGAGTAGCAGGCAGTTTACTCTGGGCACCTTATTCATCCAAGCTACTCAATACTGCCCCCAGCCATAAGAAGTTAATTGAAATGCATTCCAGGTGACTACCTCACAAAGCTGGTTGAGAGAATGCCAAGAGTGTGCAAAGCTGTTATCAAGACAAAGGGTGGCTACTTTGAATAATCTCAAATCTCTAATATATTTTTGGGTTGCTACATGATTCTATATGTGTTATTTCATAGTTTTGATGTCTTCACTATTATTCTACAATGTAGAAAATACTAAAAATAAAGAAAAACCCTTGTATGTATGTATGTATGTATGTATGTATGTATGTATGTATGTATGTATGTATGTATGTATGTATGTATGTATGTATGTATGTATGTATGTATGT
>NW_019955716.1:0-1335 GCF_002910315.2 Salvelinus sp. IW2-2015
TTTAGGGAGCGTTTGACAGAGATGAGGGGTGGTCGTTTGACCGCGGACCCATAACGGATGCAGGCAATGAGGCAGTGATCACTGAGATCCTGGTTGAAAACAGCAGAGGTGTATTTAGAGGGTAAGTTGGTTAGGATGATATATATGAGGGTGCCCATGTTTACGGATTTAGGGTTGGGTTCCTTGATAATTTGTGTGAGATTGAGGGCATCTAGCTTAGATTGTAGGACTGCCGGGGTGTTAAGCATATCCCAGTTTAGGTCACCTAACAGAACAAACTCTGAAGCTAGATGGGGAGCGATCAATTCACAGATGGTGTCCAGGGCACAGCTGGGAGCTGAGGGGGGTCGTTAGCAGGCGGCAACAGTGAGAGACTTATTTCTGGAGAGATTAATTAAAAAAAATTAGAAGCTCGAACTGTTTGGGCATAGATCTGGAAAGTATGACAGAACTCTGCAGGCTCTCTGTCTCTGCAGTAGATTGCAACCCAGCCCCCTTTAGCAGTTTAATCTTAGCGGAAAATGTTGTAGTTGGGGATGGAAATCTCAGAATTTTTGTTGGCCTTCCTAAGCCAGGATTCAGACACAGCAAGGACATCAGGGTTGGCAGAGTGTGCTAAAGCAGTGAATAAAACAAACTTAGGGAGGAGGCTTCTGATGTTAACATGCATGAAACCAAGGCTATTACGGTTACAGAAGTCAACAAATGAGAGCGCATGGGGACACGCAGGGCCTGGGTTAACCTCTACATCACCCGAGAAACAGAGGAGGAGTAGGATGAGGGTACGGCTAAAGGCTATCAAAACTGGTCGTCTAGTGCGTTGGGGACAGAGAATAAAAGGAGCAGATTTCTGGGCGTGGTAGAATAGATTCAGGGCATAATGTACAGACAGGGGTATGGTGGGGTGCGGGTACAGTGGAGGTAAACCCAGGCATTGAGTGACGATGAGAGAAAGTGTCAATAACATAGCCAAATATTGTCAATCTGATTACACTGATAAAATCACCAATGTCTCTATTATTATTTTTAATATTTTTATATATTCAGTGAGTTGAAAACAGCTTGCAATCAAGAGAAAATGTCGCTCTGAAACAGTCTCAAAAGAAAGGTGTGTAATGAAAATAGTTTCAGGGAAGAATGGACAGAGAAAAAGGCCATATTTCTCAAATGTCAAACCAGAGTGTCTTGTTTACTGTTTGCAAATGATTAAATACACATCTAAACATGGCCTTTCCACCGACCGACGCAGACAAAATGGCATCTTCCACTGCTGACCGTTGCTTCACCCTACAGCAGAAGTGCTACACTTAAAAACGGCCTGGGTTTAAACATATT
>NW_019955717.1:0-1335 GCF_002910315.2 Salvelinus sp. IW2-2015
AAAGTTAGCTAGACCTGAAACTTACGACCTTGTCTGTCAGCCCATCTTGTAGTCGGTCACTTCTGCTGCCTGTCAGTGTCAAACATCAAATCACATTAGCTAAGTAGATAGCTGGCTAGCTATGTAGAGACTACTTTTGGTTATACAAAACCTTTTTTGCATGGCTCAAATCAAATCAAAGTTTATTTGTCACGTGCGCCAAATACAACAGGTGTAGACCTCACAGTGAAATGCTTACTTACAAGCTCTAACCAATAGTGCAAAAAAGGTATTAGGTGAACAATAGGTAAGTAAAGAAATGAAAACAACAGTAAAAAAGACAGGCTACATACAGTAGCGAGGCTATAAAAGTAGAGAGGCTATATACAGCAGCGAGGCTATAAAAGTAGAGAGGCTACATACAGTAGAGAGGCTATATACAGTAGAGGGGCTATATACAGTAGAGAGGCTATAAAAGTAGCGAGGCTGCATACAGGCACCGGTTAGTCAGGCTGATTGAGGTAGTATGTACATGTAGATATGGTTAAAGTGACTATGCGTATAATGAACAGAGAGTAGCAGTAGCGTAAAAGAGGGGTTGGCGGGTGGTGGGTGGGACACAATGCAGATAGCCCGGTTAGCCAATGTGCAGGAGCACTGGTTGGTCGGCCCAATTGAGGTAGTATGTACATGAATGTATAGTTATAGTGACTATGCATATACGATAAACAGAGAGTAGCAGCAGCGTAAAAAGAGGGGTTGCGGGGGCTGGGGGGCTTTGGGGGGGGCTCACAATGCAAATAGTCTGGGTAGAAATTTGAATACCTGTTCAGGAGTCTTATGGCTTGGGGTAAAAACTGTTGAGAAGCCTTTTTGTCCTGGACTTGGCACTCCGGTATCGCTTGCCATGCGGTAGTAGAGAGAACAGTCTATGACTGGGGTGGCTGGGGTCTTTGACAATTTTTAGGGCCTTTTTCTGACACCGCCTGGTGTAGAGGTGCTGGATAGCAGGCAGCTTAGCCCCAGTGATGTACTGGGCCGTACGGACTACCCTCTGTAGTGCCTTGCGGTCAGAGGCCGAGCAATTGCCGTACCAGGCAGTGATGCAACCAGTCAGGATGCTCACGATGTTGCAGCTGTAGAACCTTTTGAGCTGTAGAATCTCAGGACCCATGCCAAATCTTTTTAGTTTCCTGAGGGGGAATAGGCTTTGTTGTGCCCTCTTCACGACTGTCTTGGTGTGTTTGTACCATTCTAGTTTGTTGTTGACGTGGACACCAAGGAACTTGAAGCTCTCAACCTGCTCCACTACAGCCCCGTCGATGAGAATGGGGGCGTGCTCGGTCCTCCTTTTCC
>NW_019955718.1:0-1335 GCF_002910315.2 Salvelinus sp. IW2-2015
CAGTCATTCAGCAGGGTTCTCCGTCCATGGGATATATTGTCCCCGTCCAGTCATTCAGCAGGGTTCTCCGTCCATGGGATATATTGTCCCCGTCCGTCAGCACCATCTAGTAAATCATTTTTACCGATGCATTTAATTTACTTCATCTTCAACTTATTGTAAAGCATCGCTGGGGCAAATACTTCCATTTTTTCCCCCAGCAGGGACCACACCCCTATATTAAAAAGGTATGCACTTAATGTACTGTAAATCACTTAGGATAAAAGTGTCTGCTAAGTTTTATATATATTGTATATATTCGAAAAGCACTAAATAACCCAAACGCGATGCATTCTCTCTTTTCGCCTCAAAATATTGGATGAGAAGGTCAGAAGGGACTTGGATGTTTTCCTCTAAAGTGTTTTGAGAAGGAGAGGATGAGTGAGCATGTGAAAGAGCCCTAGAAAAGCGCTATATAAACCCAATGTATCATCACAGATTCCATGGTGGCATCAGAATAACAGTAGCCTCGATAAGGCGTCTGCATGCGTCCCAGCAGAAACCGTTGGGAAGAGTTCCTGCATATATTATTGCAACATTTTGGGAAGTTTTGTTTGTTTGTTTTGGACTTCGGTGAGGTTTTCTTCTTCTCTTCTCCCGACTGTTCGGGCACACACAAATGTTTCCGAGACAAGCCGAAGTCCACGCCCCATTTGTCAGTGATTGGTCAACAGTAGAGATTCTTCAATTAAAGTTGTTGTCACTCAACAAGAGACGACTCGTTTTCATGCAAATTTTTGTCATTGAGAAATACTGCACTAAATATCTTAGTTAGACGTAAAATCACGACTAAGATCTCCTCCGCAAAAAACACCAAGATGAGTTCTCTTAGATTAATTCTGACTATTTTGAGGAAGTGTATACAGGCTACGGCATCTCAAAATGGACAAACAGTACTATCGCCGCTTTAAAAAATAATAATTCAAGCCAAGGTCCTTTTAAGGGATTATGCAGCCGAACTGAAGCATGCTGATGCCTTTATAGAGTCTTACATCGACAGAGGCCTGGTCATCAGCGGGTAGTGTGTGTGGTGTGTGCGTGCGTGCGTGCGTGCGTGGTGTGGCGTGTCTTACATCGACAGCGGCTTGGTCGTCAGTGGGCAAGTAGTAGTGTGTGACCACGGTGTTGGTCACCTTGACGATGCCAACGTCAAACCACTGGTTGTCTTTCTTCACCGGGGCTTTGGCCACCGCAGGAGGAGCTCCTTGCCTCTAAATGAACAATATGGGAGTATTAGAAGGCACGGTAATAATCTGGAGGATTAGAAGACATGGTAATAATCTGGAGGATTAGAAG
>NW_019955719.1:0-1334 GCF_002910315.2 Salvelinus sp. IW2-2015
CAAGGCAACTATCCAGCCAGACCAGTGATTGCAGGAATAGGCTCAATGCTAGAGCCATTGTCGAATTTTGTAGACTCTTTTATTCAATCTCATGTGCAAGCATTGCCATCATATGTTAAAGACTTCATAAACAAGATCTCACCAATAACGGGTTTAAAAGAAGACTGTATTTTGGTCACATTAGATGTCGAGAGTCTATATACCAGCATTCCCATGTGGGGCTGGCAGTACTAGCACACTATTTGGGAGACAGAGATACTAATGAATATCCACCAACAAACTTMATTCTAGAGTTGGCTGAATATGTTTTGACGTATAACTATTTCAGGTTTGATGATGAATACTACCTCCAAACGAATGGAACATCGATACATTTGCTCCGATCTATGCTAACCTCTATATGGGTCTTTTTGAAGAACGTTTTGTTAATAATGAAAACGAGAATCCATTTTTGAATAAAGTCCTGAAGTGGTATCGATATATTGACGACATTTTTTGTATATGGGAAGGAACTGAAGAGCTGTCAGATTTTATGGCACTACTCAATGACATTGACCCTTATCTCACATTCACTTTTGAACKTGACACTCAACGTGTTCATTATCTCTATGTGTGGATTGAGAAATCAAATGGAACCCTGTTTACAACTCTGTATAGAAAAGAAACGGACAGAAATACTCTATTACAGGGGGACAGCTTCCACCCTGAGCCATTAAAAAGAGGACTTCCAAGAAGCCATTTTTTTAGACTGCGCCGTATATGCCACTCCACAGAGGACTATCTAGAAAAAGCAGCGGAGATGCGCATGAGGTTTCTAAGAAGAGGCTATTCGTCACAATGTGTGAATGAAGCTCATAATTTGATATTGGAAAAAACACGACATGAACTGCTACAAAAAAGACCCGTTAAAGCTAAAGAACACTCCGTAATGTTCACAACTACATATACTTTGAATTCGCGAAAGTGGGAGGTGTGGTCAAGAAACACTGGCATATTTTATCATCGGACACAGTTTAGCGTCTGAATTTAAATATCCACCACTTATTGTGTATAGGAGAGGTCGCAATTTATGCGATAAATTGGTTCATGCCAACTGCCAGCYACAAAAGAAAATCAGCCAAGCTCTTTTACGCCCTCTACCAAATGGTAGCTATAAATGCAGAGGATGCGCACAGTGCAACAATATGATGAAGTGTGAATATTTCTGTCACCCACACACAGAAAAACGGTTCCAAATAAATTACATTATTACGTGTTCCACCACCCATGTTATTTACATTATTAAATGTCCATGTGGGCTCTTATGTCGGTAAAACCACCCGCTCTCTCAAACA
>NW_019955720.1:0-1334 GCF_002910315.2 Salvelinus sp. IW2-2015
TGTGTGTGTGTGTGTGTGTGTGTGTGTGTGTGTGTGTGTGTGTGTGTGTGTGTGTGGAAGAGTCTGGAACCTCTGGATGTTGTCATTCCTGCAACGGGGTTTATTTTCCTAGCTCCAGCGTGTGTGTGTGTGTGTCACTAGCACCAAGCCTACACGGCACCCTGGGAGTCCATGCCACCCTACGGCGGGCAGCATCACGGGGAGCCCTCCATTTATTTAACCAGTCACTAACTCATTTAGGAACACACTCGTCTGTTTGCCTTCCCTCGCTTCTGAGGAGGTTGGTCGTGAACCTTCGAGGTCAGGCCGTGGGTGGGATGACCTTTGGCCCCCAGGGTGTTTCATCTCTGTTCCAGGCCTCMCCAGGATAGGCCTGTGGTCAGCTGCTTTCTCTCTCCCCTCAATAGGACTCAGACTAGAGACAAGGGACGGTCTTACTCCTAAACACACACATATATATATATAACATGACCCGCAATCAATTCACACCTTAACACATGTGTTGCACGTTTTTCGTCATAATATTGTTTTGAATGTTCGTTTTAGGACTGATGCCCAACTGAGCGTTGTACTCAATGCAGGCTCAATAGGTTCTGACGGAGATTTAATCTAAAGTGCATTACTGTGGCTTGGAAACATGAYGACATTTCATTGCTCTCTATTTCTGATGGAATTCGCTAGCTAGCATTGCTAGCTATTTCTGACCAACTTTTATAGCTAACGTTAGCATTGCTAGATATTTCTGACCAACTTTTATAGCTAACGTTAGCATTGCTAGCTATTTCTGACCAACTTTTATAGCTAACGTTAGCATTGCTAGATATTTCTGACCAACTTTCATAGCTAACGTTAGCATTGCTAGATATTTCTGACCAACTTTTATAGCTAACGTTAGCATTGCTAGATATTTCTGACCAAAATTTTATTTTCTTCTTTTTCTTTTCATGGCAACATTGCAATCTCTCTAAAGTAATAACGATGGCAGAGTTGCTCTCTCCTAATTATTTGTCTACTTTAGCAACGTCATCATATTTCTAGGCCACTGTGGTGTATATTTGACAAAACAGTCATTAGCCCCTGTTCAGAAAAACTTGGCATTAACCAAGTAGATATATTGTGTATTGTTCCCAGTGTCTTGATGAACTTGTCAGAGGCAGTAACTAAGACCTAGATTCTTTTTTATGGAGTGTCATAAACCAAAAGACCCAAACCGCAACGAGGCTGATGAATGTGGAGAGAGGGCCAACATAGCAGAACACACAACCCTCCCTACAGTTAACCCAGCAGCCCCCACCCTAACTATCAACATAGCCAACACACACACACACACACAC
>NW_019955721.1:0-1334 GCF_002910315.2 Salvelinus sp. IW2-2015
ATTCAGGACGTGTTTCCATTCACAGCACTCCATACGTATTCTCTTTACACACAGATGAGCCCTGAATGAATAAATGACATAGGTCATTCTGTTAATTGACTGCTTCATGGTGGGTAATGCTGTGTTGTAGGTACATTCATTACGTGTTTGGACCTGGGCAAACGGCCGTCGCTGATTGATGAAGGGCAACTCTGAGAAGCCACTCAACGACAACCAGTGGCACGACGTGGTGGTCTCCCGGGACAACAACAATGTGCACATCCTCAAGATCGACTCCCGCACCGTCACCCAGCACTCCAACGGCGCCCGTAACCTGGACCTCAAAGGTATGGTATACACTACACCTCCTCAAAACTGGCTCCAGCAACTGTACTTTGATGCAGGGCGTATACCAGGGCTATTCAACTGTATTCTGATTTGAAAAAAAGGTTATTTACAGGGCGGCCAGAAATGTCTATATGGGACTACTCTTCCTAAAACCGGTTATAAAAAAACACAAGGACTTTCTACTTTCCTGTCCGTATTACATACGTAGCTTTATCTTTTGTTTTAATTGACACATATCTTAGTTGACCAGCATCATATTCTGTTCTATTTTCTATTTCGTTATCATTTCGGGATTTTCTCTGTCTTATTTTGATATTTTTCTTTGACGCATAGAAACCTTTTATGCATATCTCAGTTGACTCACTTTTTACGGAGACGTCTCTCTCCCCCCGCATCAGTAGAGAACTGCACCACTTCTGTGGGGAATTAAACTCATCAAATCTCAAAGCAAAGTTAGCCTTCATCTAAAAACTCACGAGTTATCTGTACTGATGATGACTGAATATAGTTCTACAGTGTAGGGAAATTGAGCGTTTTGGTTTGGGCTTAATTCAAAGGAGAAAATAACACATTTATTTAGAAAATAAGTCAATTTTTAAATTGTGTAAATAACTGTTTCATCCCTCCCCTGTAGTCCCAAATGAAATCCATTCAATTGATTGAAGATGTCACTAAGAACCAAACATCTGACACAAACTCCTCGTCAAGTGTTTTTCGCTAGATATGTATTGGCGTTTTTGTGGCGGCAATCGCGGAGAAAAGCAACCATCTCCTCCCTAATCTCACATGGGTTGCCCTCTTGAGAGCATTGTTACCCCTGCTTAGCCACCAAACATCATTATGTAAAAACTAGATCATGGTGCTAGCAGACTACGAAACAAGCGATGTTGCCGGCTAGATGTTGATTGGATCAAGTTTGATAGTCATAACTGTGTCTGTGGTCTTTTTTTAAACTCGCCGAACCACCCACGTGCTGAGCACGAGGTGTGTGCGCTGAATCTAGCGGC
>NW_019955722.1:0-1334 GCF_002910315.2 Salvelinus sp. IW2-2015
GGGAATCATACTTAGGCAGCCTTTTTCCCACCTGTGTTTGTGGATAATTATTATTTTCTGTGTGTGTTTGTGTGCGCCACGGTTGCGTCACGTTCGGATTCTGTTTACCTGCTTTTTTGTGAAGGTTTCACTTTATTAAAGATGTGGAATTACAAGCTGCGCCTTGGCTCATTTATGACAGGGTTTGAAGACAGCGATCGTGACAGAACTACCCACCACAAAAAGACCAAGCAGCGTGCGCCAACTTGGAGGACGAGCTGGACCGGGGAAGAGATTATGGCAGGGGACAAGACCCGGTCACGGAACCTTGAGAGGCAGCTCCCCAATTTTTTTTGGGGGGGGGGAACATGGGGAGATTGGCAGAGTCGGGGTTTAGACCTGAGCCAACTCCCCGTGCTTACCGTGGGGAGCATGTGACCGATCAGGCACCGTGTTATGCGGTGATGCGCACTGTGTCTCCAGTGAGCATGCTCAGGCCGGTGCGCTCTGTGCCAGCGCTCTGTGCCAGCGCCCCGCATTTGCCGGGCGGAAGTGGGCATCCAGACAGGACGGGTTGTGCCAGCTCTACGCTCGAGACCTCCAGTGCGCCTCCACAGCCCAGTGTATCCGGTGCCTGTTCCGCGCACCAGGCTTCCAGTGCAGCTCCCCAATCCGGTGAGACCTGTTCCGGCTCCACGTGCCAGGCCTCCAGTGTGTCTCCCCAGCCTGGTAAGCCCTGTGGCAGTTCCACGCACCAGGCTGCCAGTACGTCTCCTCAGTCCGGTGAGACCTGTTCCAGCTCCACCTACGAAGCCTCCCGTGATGATCCATGGTCCGAAGCCTCCAGTGATGATCCATGGCCCGGAGCCTCCAGTGATAATCCATGGCCCGGAGCCTCCAGTGATGATCCATGGCACGAAGCTTCCAGTGATGATCCATGGCCCGGAGCCTGTAGTGAAAATCCAGGGCACGAAGCCTCCAGTGATGATCCATGGCCCGGAGCCTGTAGTGTAGATCCATGGCACGGAGCTTGCAGCGACGGTCCCCAGTCCGGAGCCTGCAGCGACGGTCCCCAATCCGGAGCCTGCAGCAACGGTCTCCAGTCCGGAGCCTGCAGTGACGGTCCCCAGTCCGGAGCCTCCAGCGGGGGTTCCCAATCCGGAGCCTCTGGCGATGATCCACGGTCCGGTTTCTCCGACAATGATCCACGGTCCGGAGTCTCCGGTGACAATCCACTGCCCGGTTCCACGGAAGCGGAGGGATCAGCGTGCGGAGCGGGGGCTACGTCCCGAACCGGAGCCGCCACCGAGGATAGATGCCCACCCGGACCCTCCCCTATAGAGTCAGGTTTTGCG
>NW_019955723.1:0-1333 GCF_002910315.2 Salvelinus sp. IW2-2015
ACTGTCTAATGCACTGATACTGCATCTATCCCTCCCTCTCCGGTGAGCCAATGCCTGGGAGTGGGTCCATTCCCCAGACCAATGACAGTCTGTCCACAAACCAGCCTGACTGGTAGGACAGACCTGATGAAAACGGCGTGCAACCAATCCCCTGGGAGGACCCGCTATAGGCATAGCCAGCCAGCACCGGAGAAGAATCCTGACCCCCTGAAAATATGATCTTAGTGTCATATTCCATAATAAACGTAACGCTTTTGTGCTAATTCTGTTGTCCAGTGTGTTTATGGGGAATATTATCTTTCAACGTAAAAAACAAGTGTAAACGTGCTTCAGCCCAGCTATAACAAAAAAGGAATCAGGTGCTTGACTGACTGAGGCACTTAAATTCCCCAAAACATAATACTCAATTTACTCATACACTTGTTTTTAATAGCCCATGTCTAGTTGCTATCATTTTTACATGATTGATTGACATGGCGCGTGGGACACTCCCTTGAGAGGCTATGGTGCCTCTTACCTTTTCCTACACAAGGCTCTGATGAAGGTGTTAATGCCGAAACGTAAGCCGTTAATAAATCATTCATATTTATGCATAAGAGTGCTAATTTATTTTCCGGAGTAGTCATCAGTTGAAGTGTCTTGGGGTAAGGAATTTCAATGTATTTTTGTTTTTGTGTTGAATTCCCACTACACAAGTAGAACAGTACTAAAACCATGGTCACTGTTAGTAATGTGTTTTGCTATGCTGATGTTTTGCCATGAGTTGATGTGGACAAGGTTGTTCCATGTGATGCAACAAGAAGTAATTCAAGTTACTAATTACCTAAAAAGCAATACATGTATTTTGATTCATCACCTGAGAGCATTCCTTCATATGATAGTGGATCAGATCGTAGTGTCTGAAATTTAATTTGTGAATCTTTTCTGCTGAAATACATGTTACACTGCCATCTACTGGATTTGAGAGCAAAAAATGTTATGGTACAACCATAGTCACTTGCCTGTCGTCCCTTTGCTCTGTTGAGAGAGACTGTTGGACACTGAGTTTATATTTTCAAATGAACACACATGATGAATCTGCATGTGATACATCATCTAACCCTAATCAGATTGAAACAAATTAGATGGACTATGGATGGGTCAAGTTAGTTGTTAGAAATGCAGTTCAAATTGTCATTCACAACAGCTAGTCTTTCAGTTGGGCTCCCAAGTGGTGAAGTGGTCCAAGGCACTGCATCTCCCAGGTACCTGTAATTCTTCCATCACTGACTGTCTAATGCACTGATACTGCATCTATCCCTCCCTCTCCGGTGAGCCAATGCCTGGGAGTGGG
>NW_019955724.1:0-1333 GCF_002910315.2 Salvelinus sp. IW2-2015
CCCCTTCTGTAAGGTTTTCACTAATCGCTGCTGTTGAATTATACATCCAAGTGAATCGCTAACTAAGATGCCCCAACTGCTTGATGCTATGGACAGTATTTAGATCATTTTGTATCAGAACAGTGTACTGTTCTGGTACTAGCTTAATTATTGCAAGGCGTCTTTCAAGGTTTGAGAGGCTTTGAGGTTTCATCATTTGACATTTGACATTGGCAAAGTTCTGCTCATTCCACTTTCTCTAGTAGTACACAAGCGCTTTCAGTTCTAGAATACGGTGCACAATATGTAAAGGCACAGTATCATGAATTGTCATCGTTTCAAAAGCTGAAAAATGAAGCGTTTCTTCGAAAGCGTCTCCGTTGTAGTTTTGCCTATGATTTATCTGCGTTCAAACATCTTTGGGAACACAATTGTTTCATGTTGGCATTCTATCTGGTTTGTATCCGATACAGCGCCGCTGGTCAAGCTTTGCGGCCTGCCTGTGTGAGGGAACAGGGAAAAACCCCAACTTTGATTGCTCAAACATGAGCATTCAGCATTCCTCAGCCCGTCCCGTCCCATCCTCTCCTCTTTTCCTTCTCCTTCGTTCTCTTCCTCAAACCCAGTCAGAAAGGAGCCCTGTCYTTCTGACAGGCTGAGATGAAAGTTCTGAAAATGTGCTCTGTTTGTACTGGCATTTTTCTGCATCCATATCCATGTCTTGTCAAAGCTCTTCTGGGCTTTGACTACAGTGTGGGTAGAGGTGCATGTTCTGGCCGAAGAGGGTGGTAGGGAGAGCCTTCTCAGCTCCTTGCATGGTACAGAAAACAGCACGGCAGAGGAGATCTGTGACGTAGTACACAGGACTTAGTTCAAAGATGTTTATTCATTTCAACTAACATTTGTTTAAAATGCTTGCATGTGCTTTGATTTATTTTAATTCTACATGTTCTTTACTTATTGTTTTGTCTAAATCTGTTGTCCGTCTTTTGTTTTCACTGTGTACCACCTGATTTTCATGTAACGGCCGTTAGTGCATGACATTACTTACGTTCTGAACAAAAAACGGAATAATACATTCCATAAAATAAAACGACAGCTGTCTCATTGGTGAAGCAGAGAGGAGGGTTCTCCATCCGTTCATTGGAAGACAACAGTGATTTGGCGTCGTGCTCCCCAGCCACGTAAAAGGTCGAAGAAGAGGTTGAATGTTAATCAGTGATGAGGAAAACGGCAGCATTGGCACAACAATTTGCCAGGGAGATGAATTCGGACTTTGCTAATCAGCTTTACGTAATCATGTCTGCATTTGCATGATAATGCCCCAATTATTTAGAAAGCTGCTAATCAAAAC
>NW_019955725.1:0-1333 GCF_002910315.2 Salvelinus sp. IW2-2015
TGTAAAGTTTGGTGGAGGAGGAATAATGGTCTCGGTATGTTTTTCATGGTTCGGGCTAGGCCCCTTAGCGTTAAGATTTCCCTTCACTGGAACTACAGCATACAATGACATTCTAGACAATTCTGTGCTTTCAACTTTGTGGCAACAGTTTCCTGTTTCAGCATGACAATGCCCCTGTGCACAAAGAGTGTTGATTTTGTCCACCCACACCAGATGCAATCAGGAGACGCAGGTTTAAATATCAAAACAAACTCTGAACCAACTATATTAATTTGGGGACAGGTCAAATTTAGCTAGCTATTTAGCTAGCTTGCTGTTGCCAGCTAATTTGTCCTGGGATATAAACAATGTGTATTTCAGGTAAAATAACAACCCAAGGTCCTCTACTCCAACAATTAATCCACCGATAAAAGGGTAAACCGAGTTAGTTTTCAGTAATCTCTCCTCCTTCAGGCTTCTTCTTTGGACTTTATATGTCGGTTTACAACCAACTTTAAGGTGCATTACCACAACCAACTGGACTGGAGTGTGGACCTCAGTTCATCTTTCAATCACCCACGTGGGTATATGCGCCTAAACACCAATGAGGAGATGGGAGAGGCGGGACTTGCAGCGCGACAAACAGAATCAAGTTCTATTTTAGCGCCTGGCTACGCAGACGCTCGTTGACTCGAGCAAGCAGTGTGGGTGCAATGATTGAATTAGATGTATGTGTACATTTATTTTGCAACGCTCGCGCATGTTACATGCTGACCACACCGCTCGTGCACCATAGCGCGCATTCATACCTTCATAGAAAATGACTCAAGTAAAAGTGAGTCACCCAGTAAAATACTACTTGAGTAAAAGTCTAAGTATTTGGTTTGAAATACACTTAAGTATCAAATGTAATTGCAAAAATATACTTAAGTATCAAAAGTAAAAGTATAAATAATTTCAAATTACTTCTATTAGGCAATCCAAACAGCACAATTTAATTTTTAAAAATGTATTTACGGCTAGCCAGGGGCACACGCCGACACTCAGACATCATTTACAAATGAAGAATGTGTTTAGTGAGTCCTCCAGATCAGAGGCAGTAGAGATGACCAGGTGTGTGAATTGAACCGTTTTCCTGTCCTGTTAAGTATTCAAAATGTAACGAGTACTTCTGGGTGTCAGGGAAAATGTATGGAGTAAAAAGTACATTCTTTTCTTTAGGAATGTAGTGGAGTAAAAGTTGCCAAAAATATAAATAGTAAAGTAAAGATACCCAAAAAAACAACTTCAGTAGTACTTTAAAGTATCTTTACTTAAGTACTTTACACCACTGGTTAATTCACTGCATAAATTA
>NW_019955726.1:0-1332 GCF_002910315.2 Salvelinus sp. IW2-2015
TCTTGTCCAGCTTCACAAAAAGTTCTGAATCAACTTGACATTGTTGATTATATTGTAATAACGTAATCTTTTATTTTCCTCAACAGCAACAAATGAAGAGGGGGAATCATTCCATGAATACTCTGGGATTCTGAACTGTTACAAGATACAAACCAAATAAGTATTTATAAGATTGATAGGCTGAATTCTATCATTTTCTATCCATGTTGAAATACAATACTAGATTTAGAGTGCCATGAGACTTTTTTAAATGAAGAGACAATCGGTTTCTTATATACAACCAAGTACTATGTACTAAGCTTATATTTAATTTTTATTTATCAATAGTTTTTATTTTGTTGAGATTTACATACATTCCAGTTGTATTGGAATGATTTCGTAATGAATAACGTCACATCCTACTTGACCCTCAAACGAATGTATTTATACAAACCTCAGTATATTTATTGATATATTTATTTAGTTGCCTATTTACTCATATGAAACTGTTGGATCATGTTGAAACTTCCACTTTAATTCAATTACAATAAATGTGTGGGAAAAACCTCTGAAATCTGTCTCTCGCTGTCTCTATTTTCTGTATATAACCATTATTCCACTTCTAGAATTCAATCACAGCTTTTTACAACAGCTGGACTTAGACCAGCCTTATGACACTTTTCCCTGAAGCAAGGGAGGGTAGAGCATTGTAACAACACGACTAACAAGCAATCATTCAGTAAAAATAAGGATATAAAAATAATAATATCTCCTCACAGTAAACCAAAAGTTGGATTTCCATTTGACAGGAAAAGGGTAATTAATTGTTGCCTGTTGTACACAGTGGCCAATGAGCTTGGCTTGGATACAAGTCACTTTAGACTACCCCCATTCCAGAATGGATGATTGTACTTTGATTTGATGTTATTTGAGAAGATTCAGAACTCATCAACAAAAATATTTTGCTCGATGAAACTTCAATAAAAGACAAATTGATGCAACATATCACAGCGCTCACATTTTTAAATATCTGGAAGTGGAGCTTGGCGCTCTTTTGGTCATTACATGATCATAAGGTACATGTGTTTTAAATTCATTATCAACCACTATGTGATCTATATCTCATGGCTTCAAGTTCATTTGCTTTACTTCAATGCTGTACTGGCAACAGAAGACACGCACAACTGACAAGGTGAAGACGATGTAGACTCCAGGTGAAAACGGTGTAGACTCCAGGTGAAGACATTGTAGACTCCATGTGAAGACGGTGTAGACTCCAGGTGAAGACATTGTAGACTCCAGGTGAAGACGGTGTAGACTCCAGGTGAAGACGGTGTAGACTCCAGGTGAAGA
>NW_019955727.1:0-1332 GCF_002910315.2 Salvelinus sp. IW2-2015
TTGGCAGAAATATTTACTACACAACAAACATAAGATAAAAAGCAAAAGAATGACAAAACTGAACAACTAAAAGCACCCTAAGGAAAATAAAAGCTTAAAAGATGTGTTTTAAGATCTCTTTAAAATAAGTCCACAGTTTTGCCCCCCTCCCCAGGCTCCCTGGCAGGCTATTCCAGAGGCTGGGTGCATAATAACTAAAGGCTGCCTCTCCATACCTCTTGGACCTAAGCTTTAGGATAGTTAAAAGGCCAGTGCCAAAGGACCTGAGGGACCTACTAGGTACATAACTTAAAAGCATGTCTGACATGTATTGCAGTACACAATCGTGGATTTATTTAAAAACCAATAGAATAATCTTACAATTAATTCCAAAACTCACACGTAGCCAGTGCAGAGACCTTGTGTAATGTGTGCTCTCCGTCTGGTCTTGGTCAGTACCCATGCTGCAGCATTCCTTTCTGTATGTTTTGCAGTTGACCAATGGCTTTCTTGGGTAGACCTGACAGGAGAGCATTACAGTGTCTCTCTGTATCAGCCTGAGAGAGAAACGGCCAGACCGTGGCAATGTTCCTCAGGTGGTAAAAAGCTATTTTGGTCACATTCCTAATGTGTGATTCAAAATTTTGTTCAGAATCTAAAATAACACCTCGTTTATTTACCTGGTGTTTTATCTTTATTGCCCGTGAAATAAAATGTGCGGCTAGATTCTCTCTGTGCTTTGGCTCCAACAATAAGTACCTTGGTCTTGTCTTGATTTAGGTGGAGGAAGTTGTGAGCCATCCAAGTTTTTAAATCACTAATACAGTCCAAAATTTGTCCGTGGAGATAAAATCCTCTGGTGAAACAGAAATGCAACGATGTGTATCGTCTGCGTAGCAGTGAAAATCAATATAATATAATAATATGATAACGCTGCCAAGAGGTAAGATATATAAATGGAACAGTACCGGACCCAAAATCGAACCTTGTGGAGCGCCACATGTGATATGTATATTCTCTGAGTTATGTTCACCAAGGGTGACAAAAAACTATCGACCAGTTAAATAGGGGGATCAGGTAGCCTACTGCTTAGAGCTTTGGGCCGGTAACCGAAATGTTGCGAGATCGAATCCCCGAGCTGACAAAGTAAAAATCTGTCATACTTCCTCTGAACAAGGCAGTTAACCCACTGTTCCTAGCCTGTCATTGTATATAAGAATTTGTCATTAACTGACTTGCTTAGTTAAAATTTAAAAGAAAATAGGTCCTAATGTCTAGTCATCGCCTTTCCATTTGTTTTGTCTCGTTTTCCCACACACCTGGTTCTCATTTCCCTCATTATGTGTTGTGTAT
>NW_019955728.1:0-1332 GCF_002910315.2 Salvelinus sp. IW2-2015
CAAGGTCTGCCATGAGAGGTGACTGTATAGTTCCCTTAAGGAAAAGCACCTTTAGTAAATCCGCTTTCTCTGTGAGAGCTTCCCATGTCTGGAATACACTGCCATCAGACACACATAACTGCACCACCTATCACACTTTCTCAAAAAACATGAAGACATGGCTAAAGGTCAATCAGATTTGTGAACATAATCCCTAGCTGTGTATTGCCGCTTTCCATGTTGTCTGTTGTCTGTAGCTTGTGAGGTATGGAAACACTTTGTTGCTTTTATGAATTTTGTCTTGTTGCTTTTTGTTCTATGTTGCTCTGTCTGTGTCTGCTCTGCTCATCTGCATGAACGTGCCTCTAAAATAAATGTTGAAATCTATGTTATTCAGTTATTGCGTCAACGCATATCGCGCTGCAAGTCCTGCCTCTCCTATCTCCTCATTGGTTTATGTCTATATTCATTATATTTATTTTGACCTTTTATTTATCTTGGCAAGTCAGTTAAGAACACAATCTTATTTACAATGACAGCCTAGGAACAGTGGGTTAACTGCCTTGTTCAGGGGCAGAACGACACATTTTTACCTTGTCAGCTCGGGGATTCGATCTAGCAACCTTTCGGTTACTAGTTCAACGCTCTAACCACTAGGCTACCTGCCACCTCTACACTCTAACCACTAGGCTACCTGCCACCTCTACACTCTAACCACTAGGCTACCTGCCACCTCTACACTCTAACCACTAGGCTACCTGCCACCCCAAAGTCTCACTGGGGTGTAATAACATGTGTATAAACATTTGTAATTAGATTCTTTCATTTTTACATTAGTAGAGGAGCAGTATACCTTGTAGCAAACATCCACCTATAACTCATCACTGATCGTCAGACAGAGATCCTTTTCCCAGATTATTTTCATCGTAGTAAAGGAGGAGCCTACGTTCTCAGAAAGGAGTCTATAGATAAAGGAGATTTAGACTTTGATGGATTGTGGATGTGCTTTAGTCTTTGATGGATTGTGCTTGAGAAGGGTCTCAACTTCATTCAGCTGAGCTCTAAACCTCCCCATGGAAGTGAACGAGGAAATGACGTGTCTAATTTGAAGATATTACAACAACAACAACAAAAACTCTTGAAAGGATTTCAGTGTAGTTATGTTGTGATGAAACACGTCTGAAAAGGTCCCGATCCCCAGAATACACCAAAGATTAAAGTTGGCATCCCTCAGGACTTTTGGCAAGTCTGGGTTGTATACTATAGGTGAGTGGCATCCCTCAGGACTTTTGGCAAGTCTGGGTTGTATACTATAGGTGAGTGGCATCCCTCAGGACTTTTGGCAAGTCTGGG
>NW_019955729.1:0-1332 GCF_002910315.2 Salvelinus sp. IW2-2015
TCACTGCTTCCCCAGCCAGCCGCTGTCAGGCTGTGGCCAAAATGACATCCTATTCCCAACATAGTGTACTTATTTTGACCAGAGCCCTATGGGGCCTCTTTGGACGCAGACAGACTGTCCTGTAGCATCCTGACATCTATCCATCAGAGTCCAGCAGAGCCCAGATCTCAGGGCCAGGAACAGGTGGCTGTAACAGGGGCCAGACGGGGGAAGCACTTTATCCCTCTCTCTCTGTCTCTGTCTCTCTCTCTCTCTCCTCTCCCTCCCGCTGCCAACTCTCCCACACTCACACCATCCTACCATCTGGTTTAGATCTGTTTATACCACAGCTAGAATATTAGGAGAGACTACCTGTACCTGGTCAGGAAACATTTTGACAGACAACAATAATAACAGAAAGACTCTTGGATGCTCAGTCAAATGCTCTCAAACTTTGCTTTTTTGGTGAAATGTCTATACATCCCAGTTGATTACTTCAAAATGGTGAAATTCCTCGATGTCACTGCCCATGCTAAAACAGGCAAGTGAACCCTCTATTCAACTCTATGGTTGGCTTATTATATTATTGATTGATTGATTGGTTGACATGGTTGATTGATTGATTGAGTATCCAGTGGTCTGACCATTCCCTGTGCTACCAGTCCTCCAGGGTCCACATCACACGTGCTGTCCTGGAACAGTTCCTGTCCTTCGCTAAGTACCTGGATGGGTTAACCCATGGAGCGCCACTCCTCAAACAGCTCTGTGACCACATCCTGTTCAACGCAGCCATCTGGATACACACCCCCGCCAAGGTAAGCCCTGCCCGACACCCACGCCATGGTAAGCTCCATCCCCACCCAATCTGGTTCCATGGTAACCCACCTGAGTTCTGACTCACTGAAGACTGTTTAGAGCATTACTCACTTCTACCATGATCCATTATGTAAGACAACAGGGTCCTGATATTAGTGGATATTTTCTCCTCTGTATTGAAGACTGCAGCACTGACTCAGGTTTACTGCCAGCTGTCACAATCAGCTCCTCATCCCTGAGAAGTATTGAAAGTTAAAGAGTGAAAACACATAATTACCCGTGAATAAGTGGATGAGGCGGATCAGAGGAGCTGGGTTGTGTGGAGAACCCATTCTCCTCACTGGCACCGCCGCTGGTGGCTCTTATGAATAAATACATAACGGTTGTGGGGAAATGTCTCAGGAGTTGAGGTAGAGAGAGTCTCTGGAAGTCAACCTCAGACCCCTCCCTCATACACTTCTCTCACATGGAGCACATAGAGCGAGAGGGGCAGACAGAGGTAACACACTGGATTAGAGCACTTTTAGATATCTCCTC
>NW_019955730.1:0-1332 GCF_002910315.2 Salvelinus sp. IW2-2015
AGCCTCAGTCCAGGACTCCTGCCTTCTCTGATAGATCCTACTGGCTTTGCATTTATAGGGAGTGGAGAGTGTTAAACTGGTACAGTGCAATACAGCTGTAACATTGAGATGTTTTGCTGACAACACAACTGTATTTTGGAGGCATCTTGTAAAACAATAAAAAAAATCTCACTAAAGTTTGATCTTTTCTAAGTGTTGACCTGTAGTAATGGATGTTGTATCAGTCTATTCAGGTTCTTTGCTCTGTCTTACTGAGCATCTCAATTTCCTGGTGATAAATACTGACAATTGTAGACCTACTAGTGACTGAGGGTCATAACAATAGGGAAAGTTTAACATGAGGGTTATAAAGGACATTACCTCTGACCACAGAGGGCACTATTACAAGATATGTTATATACACCATGTCAATTAAGGGCCCAACTGTCAACTCTTTACTCATAAAATTGAAATGGGTAACTACAGTCAATGGACCTTTACTCTGCATCTCAAAAGGGTACATTAGATGGCCTAGAGGTCAATCAAACCCTTGCCTCCTGCTCGGTAAATTCATATGGTGCGTTTCTCCAGTGATGGAAGTTAGGCTCTTACTGAGAAATTAATCTTTAATCATTTTGTTTATTTCAGTTGGTGATGCCCAATAGTTCCCCTACAGCAAACTATGAACTGAATACTAAAATATTAATGATTCGACAAGCCTCTCGTTCACCATAAGGGTCATATGGTTGCAAAGATACTGGTAATTTACTGAAATTACTGAACACTTTAATTTTGGCAAGCTGAACTAAAATACTTTAACTGAAAAAAATAGATGTTTTTAATATAGTAAATGAGTTTCTAGTGGATAGACCATTTGTTTAATTGGGAAAATGGCCTAATGAGAAGTCTAATCAGCAATGTCATTTTTAATAACCAACTATTTTCTTTTCACAACTGCCACCAACATTTACAACCAAGAAGTATTGACATGGTAAAATATCTGAGTACATTTGTATGTACTCACTAAGTTGGTTTATATTTAGGGTAAAGTTTCACAGCTTTGTCATTCTATTTGACAATATATTTTACGTAAGGCCACACAGGCCCAGAGATTTGTGATAATCTGAAAATCAAAAAGCCCACTAGATAGCATCTGATTCATTTGCATATTCCTTAATTTTACCAACATTTGTATTTGTTATGGATCCCTATTAGCTGCTGTCAAGGCAACAGTTACTCTTCATGGGGTTCGACAAATTAAAGGCAGTTCTATACAATAAAACTAACATTACATTACTAAACAGATTTCACAACACATTAAGGGTTTGCACTCAGGCCACTACTCTACTACCA
>NW_019955731.1:0-1332 GCF_002910315.2 Salvelinus sp. IW2-2015
TAACCCTCCTCCAGGTCTCTGTTCTCCTACTAATCTCACTGTAACCCCCCTCCAGGTCTCTGTTCTCCTACTAATCTCACTGTAACCCCCCTCCAGGTCTCTGTTCTCCTACTAATCTCACTGCAACCCCCCTCCAGGTCTCTGATCACTACTTTGTTTCCTTTTCTGTCTCCCTTTCCTCCAACCCTACCCACTCAGCTCCTACCCAGAGGGCCATGCGCCGTCTCAATCTTCTCTCTCTCCCGCTACTCTCTCCTCTTCTATCCTATCATCTCTCTCGTCTGCTAAATCCTTCTCTCGTCTGCTAAATCCTTCTCCCTCCTGTCTCCTGATTCTGCCTCTTCGACCCTACTCTCCTCCCATTCCCCATCCTATGACTTGCACTATCCCCTATTCCTCCCTGCCGGCTCGGCCCTCCCCTCCTGACTCATTGCGAGCTTACAGAACAGGGCTGCGGGCAGCTGAGCGAAAATGGAGGAAAAATAAACTTCTGTAGGACCTATCATCCTTTCACTCCCTCCTCTCGAACCTGCGCTTCTTCTGTATCTGCTGCTACAGCCACTTTCTACCACTCTAAATTTTAAGTTTCTACCTCTAACCCTAGTAAACTCTTTCCACCTCCCTTACTCCCTCACTCCCTCCCTCCCTCCCTCCTCCCTTCCTTCCTTCTCCAGGCCATCTCCCGAGACATTCTCCCATTCCTCACCTGACTTCAAAATGGCCTGATTCACTCCCCTCCTCAAGAAACCAACACTCTGACGTCAAAAACTACAGACCTGTATCCCTTTATTTTCTTTCCAAAACACTTGAGTGCTGTCTCTGAACTTTCTCGTTATCTCTCTCAGAATGATCTTGACCCTAACCAGTCAGGCTTCAAGACGGGTCACTCAACCGACTCCTCTTCTCTGTGTCACGGAGGCTCTCCGCACTGCCAAAGCTGAATCTGTCTCCTCTGTTCTCATCCTCCTAGATCTATCCGCTGCCTTTGACACTGTGAACCATCAGATCCTCCTTTCCACCCTCTCAGGGCTGGGTGTCTCAGGCTATGCACACTCTTGGATTGCATCCTACCTGTCTGCACCATGTACTCTCACTACTGGTGTCCCCCAGGGTTCAGTTCTAGGCCCTCTCCTCTTCTCTCTATACACCAAGTCACTCAGCTCTGTCAAATCCTCACACTGATATGAGGATGGACCTCTCCTCTTCTCTCTATACACCAAGTCACTCAGCTCTGTCATATCCTCACATGGTCTCTAGTATCACTGCTATGAGGATGAACCTCTCCTCTTCTCTCTATACACCAAGTCACTCAGCTCTGTCATATCCTCACAT
>NW_019955732.1:0-1331 GCF_002910315.2 Salvelinus sp. IW2-2015
GATGTCATTGCTTCTCAAGAACAGGGACTGGGACTGAGGGTGAAACTGATCTGTGTCTGTATGTGTGCGTGTGGGTAGAGCTGTGGCTGTCATGGAATTTTGGATGACGTAATTGGCCAGCCAAATGACCGCGGTCATCATAATAACCGTTCAAATGGCCCCAGAAAATGTGTCCGCACATTTTCTCCTCTACTCTGCTCTGTGTGCTGCCATAGAAATATAATGAATATTCAATGATGTAGTCAATGATGTAGTCAATGATGGCATAATGGCTGAACTGGCGGCCATTGTGAGTGTAACCATAGGAGCAAAGCAGGAAATAAATAAAATATGTGCTGTGATTTGTTGATTCAACTCAACTGACATTACAAAAAAAACATTCAATTGTATGAGCCACATCAGATAGCATCATTTGAAGGAACATTCTACATTACCATGGAAAGTATTGCATCACAATAACAGGCAGCCATTGCGAGTGTACCCATGAGTTTACCAGTCAAGGTGAGAGGATCCAAGCCCGTTCTATTCATTCTATTTCTACGTGTGCTGCTGCTGCATTGTGGGGGGCGAAGCCTAGTCTACCGAAGACTAATTTACTTGTTTCAGCAAGAAACTTAACGTTGTTAAGAGTCCATGTTACGGCGGAAACGTACTCAACCGCACGAACGCCCGGCCGTCCCGTCTTCAGGCAGCTGTTAGTTTTTAAATGGWTATAATGGTTATGTCATTTCATGACAGCCTTCATCATTAACTGTCGGTTACACGGTTATATGGTAAGTATGCCAGCACTGTGTGTCAAATCAAATCACATTTTATTGGTCACATACACATATTTAGCAGATGTTATTGCGGGTGTAGTGAAAGGCTTGTGTTCCTAGCTCCAACAGTGCAGTAGTATCTAACAATTCACAACAACACACATCTAAATGTAAAATAATGGAATTAAGAAATATATAAATATTAGGACGAGCAATATCGGAGTGACATTGACTAAAATACAGTAGAATACAGTATATACTGTACATATGAAAATAGCAAAACTGTGTAAACATTATTAAAGTGACTAGTGTTCCATTATTAAAGTGACCAGTGATTCCATGTCTATGTACATAGGGTAGTAGTGTGTGTGTGTGTGTGTGCTTCTGTGTTTGTGTACATGCTTGTGTCTGTGTGTATTGTTGACGTTGTGGGATTGACGTACAGCTTATGATAGAGGTCACATGATGTCTCTTACCTTGAGGACAGACTGGGCTTGCCACTCTTGCTGCAGCTGGTATAGATACCCGGCCCATCGTCAAAGAAACTACCCAGGGCCAGCTTCTGCCGGATGG
>NW_019955733.1:0-1331 GCF_002910315.2 Salvelinus sp. IW2-2015
TTAGGGAGTATTAATCTTAGGTTTGCTTTGTTACAATCCCCAGCTACAATAAATGCAGCCTCGGGATGTATGGTTTCCAGTTTACAAAGAGTCCAATGAAGTTCTTTCAGGGCCGACGAAGTATTTGCTTTAGTATTTGCTTTTGTTAAATACTGAGCTGTAGTCAATGAACAGCATTCTTACATAGGTATTCCTCTTGTCCTGATGGGATAGGGCAGTGTGCAGTTTGATGGCGATTACATCGTCAGTGGACCTATTGGGGCGGTATGCAAATTGGAATGGGTCTAGGGTATCAGGTAGGGTGGAGGTGATATGACCCTTGACTAGTCTCTCAAAGGACTTCATGATGACAGAAGTAAGTGCAATGGGGCGATAGTCATTTAGTTCAGTTACCTTAGCTTTCTTGGGAACTGGAACAATGGTGGCCATCTTGAAGCATGTGGGGACAACAGACTGGGATAGGGATTAGTTGAATATGTCCGTAAACACACCAGCCAGCTGGTCTGCCCATGCTCTGAGGACGCGGCTAGGGATGCCGTCTGGGCCGGCAGCCCTGCGAGGGTTAACAGATTTAAATGTCTTACTCACGTTGGCCACGGAGAAGGAGAGCCCATAGGCTTTGGCAGCGGGCCGAGTCAGTGGCACTGTATTGTTCTGAAAGCGAGCAAAGAAGTTGTTTCATTTGTCCGGGAGTAAGACGTCGATTTCCACAATGGGGCTGGTTTTCTTTTCGTAATCCATGATTGACTGTAGACCCTGCCACATATGTCTTGTGTTTGAGCCGTTGAATTACGACTCTACTTTGTCTCTATACTGACGCTTTGCTTTTTTGATTGCCTTGCGGAGGGAATAGCTGCACTGTTTGAGTCGCTCTGGATAAGAGCGTCTGCTAAATGACTTAAATGTAAATGTAAATGTTTGTATTCGGTCATGTTTCTGGTCCCCTTGCCATGATTGAAAGCGGTGGTTCGCGCTTTCAGTTTTGCGCGAATGCTGCCATTAATCCACGGTTTCTGGTTAGGGAAGGTTTTAATAGTCAGAGCGGGTACGACATCTCCGATGCACTTGCTAATGAACCCGCTCACCGAGTCAGCGTATACATCAATGTTGTTGTCTGAGGCTATCCGGAACATATCCCACTCCATGTGATCGAAGCAATCTTGAAGTGTGGAATCCGATTGGTCAGACCAGCGTTGTATTAACCTGAGCACAGGCGTTTCCTGTTTTAGTTTCTGCCTATAGGCTGGGAGCAACCAAATGGATTCATGGTCAGATTTGCCAAAGGCAGGGCGCTTGAGGGCTTTATATGCATCGCGGAAGTTCGAGCAGAT
>NW_019955734.1:0-1331 GCF_002910315.2 Salvelinus sp. IW2-2015
GTGTGTGTGTGTGTGTGTGTGTGTGTGTGTGTGTGTGTGTGTGTGTGTGTGTGTGTGTGTGTGTGTGTGTGTGTGTGTGTGTGTGTGTTGAAGTGGGAAGACAGACAACTCCCTGAACACGTCTCAACCCCTCTAGACTCTACCCCTCACCAACCAGTAAATACCATCTATTATTGATTAGACTTATGTTCACTGCTATTAGTAGGCCTATCTCAGATTTTCTAAAGAACCGTAGACATTCAGATGGCTTCAGTGACATGTCTTTTAACTTCTAATGTTTTTTACACCAGCCAAATTAATTTCAGAATGCGATCAAACAATCAATCAAATATATTTATAAAGCCCATTTTACATACGGTATGTTGTTGTCAAATGTGCCTTCCAGTAATAAGATGACCCAGCCTGATCCCAAAGAGCAAGCAGTGGTAATTCAGATGGAACTGTTGAAAGGCATTTGCCGTGGATTATCATCAATACCTTTCACCTATCGACCAATCAGCATCCAGGACCTAAACTACCCATTTTATAAATGGAGTGGCTGTGGTTCCCTCTTCCTGATAGCTAAAGAGCCGAAGCTTCTGCGTATGTGCCAGATTCTCTACATTACACACAGTCTCTGTTCAATTCCTTCGGCTGCCCTGAGAAGAGGCTACTCCTGCAAATTTCACTGGTGAATGGAGAATGGTGCTTTTTAATTAAGTTTGATTAAAGCTGAATCAATGTCTGCAAGATCACATGGATAGTATTGTACATAACAGAACCAAATATAATAGCATGGTATATATAACATTATAAACTGGGTGGCTGTCTCTTATACACATCTAGATGTGTATAAGAGACATGTGTGTGTGTGCGCGCGCGCGTGCGTGCGTGCGTGTGTGAGGTAAGGTGTCTCTTCTCTTTGTGTTCTGAACAGGGAACAGAGGGGGGAGAGCAGTGAACTGAGCTGAGAGGGCCCAGAAGGACCCAGGGCCTGGGGCTAAGACACCACCCAGGTGGCCTAGGATAAAGCCTGTTGTGGAGGAGCCGAGGAAGGGGTCTGGGGCCGAGCCTTAGAGCCCCTCACCTGCTGTGCTGAGAGCCAGGAAATGAGCTTCTGATTTGGGCAGAGATCTGATGGACCTGACCAGAGTGTCAGGAAACCACATGACAGACAGAAAGGAGAGAGGAACAAAAAGAGGGAGAGTAAGTTGATGATGACAGTTCCCTGTAGAGATGAAACTTCTGAAAAGTGTCTGGAAGAGAGATGACACTTCATCCCACATCGCTTGATGGTTTTCAGGGCAGGTTATGGATCCTGTCACACACACAGGCTGTGCGTTTGTGTGTGT
>NW_019955735.1:0-1331 GCF_002910315.2 Salvelinus sp. IW2-2015
AAAGAAAGAAAGAAAGAAAGAAAGAAAGAAAGAAAGAGAAAGAAAGAAAAGGAGAAAAACTAAATACTGAATACGAAATACTGAAAATGAAATACTGGTAGCTACAGGTCAGTGTGACCCAGATATAGGTGGAGAGAGGCGTGGGTGTAGGAGGGAGAGGGCAGTGAGGCAAGGGATTTCAGACCAGCCTGTTCTCCTCAAACAGCACACACTCTGGGGAGATCCTCCGGACAAGGCTAACCTTCTCGCTCCCTCATTCAATTACTCTCTCTCTCCCGCACTCATCTTCTCTGGTCTTCTCTCCTTTACTCTCTCTCACCCCTCCCCCTCCAGACACACACACACACACATTTTCCCCCCATGTTCAGAAGAACAGTCAGAGACACAGCACGTCTACAATTCTAGACATTAGGTTCTGAGAGAGACATAACCTTAAATCTTTCAATCGCTCGTCTGAGCCACTCCCAGTGAGAGGCAATACTTAAACAAACAGCTATCAGCATCATGCATCATCAATGGCCCCTTACACTAAGTCTGAATTTGTCCTGCTAGGTGACCTAAACTGGAACATGCTTAAACCACCTGACCAAGTCCTAAAGCAATGGGACTCCCTAAATCTTTCTCAGATTATTACCAATCCCACAAGGTATGACTCCAAACACCCAGAAAAGGCTACTCTCCTCGATGTTATCCTCACAAATAATCCTGATAGGTATTAGTCTGGTGTTTTCTGTAATGACCTTAGTGATCACTGTTTCACAGCATGTGTTCGTAATGGCTGCTCAGTGAAACGACCTGTCTTGATTTGTCATAGACGCTTGCTAAAAAACTTTAATGAGCAAGCCTTCCTTCATGAACTGGCCTCTGTAAAATGGTATAGAATCAGCTTGATCCTCTCTGTCGAAGACGCTTGGACCTTCTTTTTTTATATTTTCAGTTGTATTGTTAACAAACACGCCCCCGTATAGAAAATTAGAATTAATAACAGGTTCAGCCCCTTGTTAGACCATGATCTTGCAGAGTTACCCCACCTCAAGAATTGCACTTGGTGAAAGGCTCAGCACACGCACACTCAGGCTGACTGACTATCGTTCAGGCAAATGAGAAATAAGTGCACTCAGGCTATCCGGAAGGCCAGAGTTAGTTACTTCAAGGAGCAGTTCTCTCTCTGTGGGTTTAACCCCAAGAAGTTCTGGAAACGGTTAAAGACCTGGAGAATAAACCCTCCTCATCACAGCTGCCCATGTCCCTTAATGTTGATGATGTGGTTGTTACTGACAAGAAGCACATGTCTGAGCTCTTTAATCACCACTTCATTAAGTCAGGATTCC
>NW_019955736.1:0-1331 GCF_002910315.2 Salvelinus sp. IW2-2015
TTGTCTTGGCTGTGTGTTTAGGGTCGTTGTCCTGTTGGAAGGTGAATCTTCGCCCCAGTCTGATAACCTGCTCCAGAGCGCTCAGGACTTCTTCAAGGATCTCTCTGTACTTTGCTCCGTTCATCTTTGCCTTGATCGTTATTAGTTTCCCAGTCCCTGCCACTGAAAAACATCCCCACAGCATGATGCTGCCACCACCATGCTTCACCGTAGGGATGGTGCCAGGTTTCCTCCAGACGTGACGCTTGGCATTCAGGCCAAAGAGTTCAATCTTGCTTTCATCAGACCAGAGAATCTTGTTTCTCATGGTCTGAGAGCCTTTAGGCAAACTCCAAGCAGGCTGTCATGTGCCTTTTACTGAGGAGTGGCTTCCGTCTGGCCACTCTACCATAAAGGCCTGATTGGTGGAGTGCTGCAGAGATGGTTGTCCTTCCTTCTGGAACATTCACCCATCTCCACAGAGGAACTCTAGAGCTCTGTCAGAGTGACCATCAGGTTCTTGGTCACCTCCCTGACCAAGGCCCTTCTCCCTTGATTGCTCAGTTTGACCGGTGGCCAGCTCTAGGAATAGTCTTGGTGGTTCCAAACTTCTTACATTTAAGAATGATGGAGGCCACTGTGTTCTTGGGGTCCTTCAATGGTGCAGACATTTTTTGGTACCCTTCCCCAGATCTGTGCCTCGGCACAATCCTGTCTAGGAGCTCTATGGACATGGCTTGGTTTCTGCTCTGACATGCAATGTCAACTATGGGGCCTTTATATAGACAGGTGTGTGCCTTTCCAAATCATGTCCAATCAATTGAATTTACCACAGGTGGACTCCAATCAAGTTGTAGAAACATCAAGTATGATCAATGTAAACAGGATGCAGTTGAGCTAAATTTCGAGTCTCATAGCAAAGGGTCTGAATATAAGGTATCTTTTTTATTTTTTAACAAATTTGCAAACATTTCTAAAAACCTGTTTTCGCTTCGTCCTTATGGGGTATTGTGAGTAGCCTGTTGAGGATTTTTATTATATTTAATAAATTTAATACAGTCTGTAACGTAACAAAATGTGGAAAAAGACAAGGGGTCTGAATACTTTCCGAAGGCATTGTATACATCCACAGACGGACAGAGGAAAGGGGGAGGGAGGGAGAGAAGGTGCGAGACACTACGGACGCTGATTGATGGGACTAAGAACCAATCAGGGAGGAGTGACGTCTACGGGGCTACCAATCGGCCGGCCTTACTCTCTTCTTCCTCCTCCAACACATCTTCCAACTCCTCTTCCGTGTGTGGGGCATGAAGCCACTCCCAGAAATGCCTAAAGCTCCCAGCATCATTCCC
>NW_019955737.1:0-1331 GCF_002910315.2 Salvelinus sp. IW2-2015
CTGGTTCTACCTGGACCTGTCAGGGTCCCACCTGGACCTGTCAGGGTCATACCTGGGTCCCACCTTGACCTATCAGGGTCCTACCTGGGTCCCACTTATACCTATCAGGGACCTACCTGGGTCCCACTTGGACCTATCAGGGTCCTATCCCACTTGAACCTATCAGGGTCCTATCCCACCTGGACCTATCAGGGTCCTATCCCACTTTGACCTATCAGGGTCCTATACCACCTGGACCTATCAGGGTCCTATCCCACCTGGACCTATCAGGGTCCTATCCCACCTGGACCTGTCAGGGTCCTACCTGGCTCTACCTGGACCTGTCAGGGTCCTACCTGGACCTGTCAGGGTCCTACCAGGTTCTACCTGGACCTGTCAGGGTCCTACCTGGGTTTACCTGGACCTATCAGGGTCCTACCTGGTTCTACCTGGACCTGTCAGGGTTCTACCAGGTACTACCTGGACCTGTCAGGGTCCTACCTGGGTTTACCTGGACCTGTCTGGGTCCAACCAGGTTCTACCTGGACCTGTAAAGGTCCTACCTGCATCTACCTGGATCTGTCAGGGTCCTACCTGGTTCTATCTGGACCTATCAGGGTCCTACCTGGGTTTACCTGGACCTGTCAGGGTGCTACCTGGACCTATCAGGGTTCTACCTGGGTCTACTAGGACCTATCAGGGTCCTACATGGTTCTACCTGGACCTATCAGGGTCCTACCTGGATCTTGCAGTTGACAAACAGTTCCTCCACAGTCTTCCTGTCTCTCTCGTGTAGTCCAGTGTGATGCATGCCGATACCAAACGCCAACATCAGCTTCAGGTTGGACTCCCTCACCATGGCGATGATGTCTGTCATCTGGGTAACATTAACCAATCACAGCATGAGACCTTATCTTCTTGACCAATAGAGATACAGTAAACCATTACACAGTGTAGGACTAGAAGACACATTCATGACGAAGAAGACATTGTTGGACATGAGCATGGAAGGGGGCTACGGAAGGAGTGGAGAATAGGGAGGTGGAGAAAAAAACTGAAAACATGTGGGACAGAGCAAGCAAAACATTTGAGAGGGTTTTACAGGGGAAGTTACAGGGAGGACGAGGGGTACATGTTCACAGAGGAAGGAAGGCGGGAGAAGAGCTAACTGCAGCAGAGGAAGTAATAGAGAGATCATAAGGCTAACTCGGGCAGAGAGGAGACGGAGGGCGGGATGGAGGGACCCCCACTGAGACTGAGGCAGCTAGCGCCAGCCGCCTGTCACTCAAACCACAGGGACTCCAGCAGCTACACGGCCAGTACAGAAACACAGCAGGGAGCAGCATATATCA